>NW_007734071.1:32448-56165 GCF_000696425.1 Galeopterus variegatus | reverse complement strand
GGAAAGGACATTCTTGGGGGGGAGGGGAGAGAGGGAGGAGGGAGGGAGGTGTCGGTGATGGGCCATAATAATCATATACAGTGTATATTGACAAAATAAAAATTTAACGGAAAAAAAAAAAAAGACCAATGCACTACAGTGTGGTACTCATGTAAGGATAGACACATAGATCAATGGAACAGAATAGAAAGCCCCCCATAAACTCTATACATATGGTTAACTGATTTTCTACAAATGTTCCAAGTCAACATACTGAATAAAATTATTCTTTTCAGCAAATTATGCCATTACAATCCTCAATCCATATGCAAAAAATAAACTGCAGCCCCATATAAAAAACCACTCAACATGGTTCATAGACATAAATGTAAAACTTAAAATTTTAAAACATTTAGGAGAAAGGTTGCGTGATCCTGATTTAAGGAAATGATATTTCTACATCAGAAACACACCATTAAAAATTCCATATAAAGTTCAACTCCAAAAATTAGGCTTCATTAAATTCAATTTATAAAAAAATAAGAAATAATTTCTGCTCTTTGGAAAACACTGCTAGAGAATGAAAAGAGAAGCCACACAAAATGGGAATTTTTAAAAAAAAAATCTCCACATAAAAAAATGCTCAGTATCATTAGTCATCATAGAAATGCAAATCAAATCCACATTGATATACTGCTACATACCTATTAAAATGGCTAAAATTAAAATGGGCATTCCAGGTGTTTTTGAGGATGTGGAGCAACTGGAATTCTTATACATTGCTGAGGGAAGTGCAAAACAGTAGAGTCAATTTGGAAAATAATTTGTCAGTTTGTAAAAATTTAAACACTTCAAATTTCACCCAGCCATTCACTCCAGGCATCTACTAAAAAGAAATAAAAGCTTATACCCAGAAAAATACTTGTTCACATATATTCATAGCAGTTTTATTTGTAATAGCTCAAAATGGGAACAACCCGAATTTCTACCAATAGGTGAATGAACAGGCACAAAAAGCAAATGAACCATTCATACATACAGCAACATGAATATACATATATATACATGAATATATTATATAGTATATACTATATGATTTTATTACTGGGAAATACAAATTAATCTATAGTGTCATTAAGCAGATCAGTGTTTATATGGAAAGATGGGGTTAGGTTAGGTTGAATGTGAAGGAAGGATTACAGAGGAATACGAGGCACCTGGTGAGGATGATGGTTATATCCATTATCTTTATGCTGGTGATTGTTTCATGGATGTATACACATTTTAAAATTTATCAAATAGTATGTCTTAATTATGAGCATTTCATTGTATATCAACTATAACTAAATAAAGTGTTGAAAATGAAAAAAAAAACAAATGATTTAAGCCAAGTACTGTTAACCACTGTGAGGAAGTGACTGTGTTCTTTTTCTCCTTTGACTCCTTACTCTCTGATACCGTGTTTCATATATAATAAATATGTTGTAATTCCTCTTCAAATTGAATAAAGACAACTTCAATCTTTCAAATCACAAAAGAAGAATGATAAAGTAATAAAATATTTGATATTCAGGAATTATGGTGGGTTCCAGTACTGATTTTTTAGCTCAGAGTATTACGTGATAGAGGTTATGAGACCAAGAATGTATGGTTCATTCCACTTTGCAAGTGACAAGAGGTTAAACCCATAAATCCGAACAATTTCCTGGCTGCAGATTAAACCCATTAATCTGAACAATTTGTGTGGGGGGGGAAGAGTGTTCACAACCACATGGCTAATGGATCTTAAAAGCATGGATGATGCAAATAGCCATCTCATGCAAACTATTGGGAACATGTCACAGCATACATCCTGCTAACAATAAATCTGTGGCCTTATTTTTGATATATGGTGAAGAGCATGTTTTTGTTTGGTTTCATTTTGTCTGTCTGTCATTTTCTTTTGCTTTGCATTGACACTAGGAGCAATTGCAGATAGCCATTTACCATTTTAACTGAGCAATCTAATAAATGCAAATACTACCCTAAGATGAAATTGTAGAGCAGATTTAACATCTAAGAAATTTGAACACTATAAATACCTTAAGTTAAGCCATTTTAGGGGAAAAATGAAACTTTATTGTACCAATTGGCCCTAAGTCTAAAATAACTGATAGGATTCCCAAAGACTCCAGCATACTTCTGACCTTTACACTGAACAATTTACTACACCATATAAGCTACTCTGCTTGAAGAAGAAAAATGTGGCCCCGTTAATATTAACTTGTTTAATATTAACCTATTTGTGGTTTACAAACCAGAAACCACAGGTTGGTAATGGACTGCATGCACTGCACTAATAACACTGTTTTAGTTCCTTGGTTTTGAAAGTAACAAAAAACCACCAGTTCAATCATTTTTTCTGAGTATAATGTACTAGAGAGTGAGTTAGGGGTAATTTTTGTGTAACAAAGATGAATCAGAATCAGTTTCTCTCTTTTTTTGAGTTTACAATAAAATAGAAGAGACAGATATGTAAACAACTAAGATGCAAGGAATTTTCTGTGGTTGTAAAGAAGGAATAATACTCATAAGATCACAGTAGTTCATAAAGCCCAAGAAAATATTTTTCTACTTAAGTGTAGCTATTATTTTATTTAACTATTGTAGAGCTAGGGCTGGGTCTGGAGCTCACAGACCCCTCGAACCCATTCACAAACCCTTCACATGCAGGTCTATGAGCTAGGTAAACAGAAAAAAGGTCCCTGGAGCCTTGGTTGAAGAATGAGTAGTCTTTATTCAGTACACACACATCTAAGAGCTAAGCAGTCCAAAAGGAAACTCAGAAATTCAACTGCTCCCAGCAAAGTCCACTTGAAAACTGAGCAGCTGCCTGCAAAGTAAACATGCTCTATTTTAAGATGGGAGCTCTGCTGGCCAGTGCTGCTTCACAAATTGAAGAACACACAATAGCAACAAAACTAAAAAGATACATGGGTGCACATGTGCACTAATTCCACCCACACACAACTTGTTTACAAGAAATGTGCTAGACCACCACCAACCAGACTTGAGGCAAGGGGCCTGACTAAACTTTTTTATTTTCCCCACAACTATTTATAAAACAAAGCCAACTGTCAGGTGAATAAAATGGTAAGATTCTTTACCTGCTCTAGTATTGCCACAAGGATAGCATTCATCAATGGTCTATATATAAATTCTTTATCTTTAATAGGTCAAAATAATATCAGTGCATTTCAAAGAGTTTTTATAATGTGAATTGTTGCCACAGAAATGACCACAAAATATCAGAGCACAAAGAACAATTGTTAGGGAAAGCTAAATATCTGGAACAATGGGAAAATAACTTTAAAGTTATCCTCTGCGTCACAAGTGAAACTACTCATGTAAATCACATAAGAAACTCCATCTTATTATTAATTTTATCTTGTATCCTTGTTATTAGTGATCGATGAGATCCTAACATTAGAATAAAATAAAATCGCTATTATGTGATTTATTTATCATAAATTATGCTATTTTTATAAATGAAATACAACTTTTTTATATTCAATTTGTATATGAAATTTTACTTTATTTGACTAAAGAAGGGACTCAATATCAAGAGTAGAACATTGAAAGTTTTGGCCTATGGAGTAGTTTGAAATTTCAAAATGTGATATTCTGAATTTCAGTACTGGAAATTCTAGCCAGTGCAATAAAACAAAAAAAGAAAAATGAAATACACGCAGATTGGAAAGGAAGGAATAAACTGTCTCTATATGCAGATGACATGATTGTATACATAGAAAATCCCAAGGAATATACAACAAACCACCTAGAATTAATAAATGTTTAGTACTGTTATACACAAGGCTGACACACAAAAATTAATCACGTTTCTATATATTAGTAATGAACATTTGGAAACCAAAATTAAAAATACAATGCCATTTATAATCACTGTTAAGAAAATGAAATACTTAAGTACACAATCAAAATTCTAAAAAGTTGTTCTGCAGAACACACCATTAAAAGAATGAAAAGAGAAAAAAACATACTGGAAGAAAATATTTGTAAATCACATTGTATTAGTCCATTTCTTTTGCTTATAACAAAATATATGGAACTTGACAATTTATAAGAAAATGAAATTTATTGCTTATAGTTTTGGAGTCTGGGAAGTCCAAAGTCCAGGGAATACATCTCGTGAAGGCCCTGTTGGTGGTGACAGTGATGCAGGGATCTTATATGGCAGAATGAGAAGCAGAGAGAGAGAGTTCCTCATGTTCTCTCCCTTTAAAGCCCTCAGAACCACACCCATGATCACATTAAACAATTCACTACAGCAAGGTCATCACAGTCCAATCCCCTCTTCAAGGTCCCACTTATCATTTACAGTAAAAAGATTTCCCATCTTCAACAATTACAGTGGGGATTTAAGCTTCAATGAGGTTGGGGATTGGGGGAGCATCTAATCTACATCACACATGTTCAGCAAAAGACTTGTACTCAGAATATATAAGAATTCTTAAAACTCAATAGTGAAAAAGCAACCAACATAATAAAAAATAAAAATTGGGCACGACATTTGCAAAAGCACGTCAAAAAGAAATAAAGATGATAGCTAAGCATATGAAAGGATATTAAACATTGCTAGCCATTAGGGAAATACAAGTACAATGAAATGTTACTATATACTTATCAGCATGCCTCAAATAAAAAAAACAGTGTTAACAGCAAATGCTGGCAAGAATGCAGAGAAACTGGATCACTCATAGATGGCTGCTTGAAATGTAAAATGGTATAGACAATTTGGAAAAGAATATGGCACTTTTTACAAAATTAAGAATTCACTAATCATACAGCCTAGCAATTGCAACTTTTAGGCATTTATCCCAGAGCAATGAAAACTTGTCATAAAAACCTGTAGAGGAATGTTTATAGCAAGTCTAATTGTAAAGCCAAGAACGGGAAACAACCAAAATATCCCTTAATATGTGAATGTCTAAATAAATGGTGGTATAGGCATACCATGGAATGCTACTCAGCAATAAAAAGAAACTAGCTATTAATACACACAACAACTTGGATGAATATCAAGGACATTATGCTAAGTGAAAAAAAAGTCTCAAAAGGTCATTTTTGAAATGATGAAATTATACAGATTGGGAATATATTAGTAGTTCCCAGATACAGGGCTGATGGGAGATGTGGCTGAGTCTATTAAAGGGTAATATGAGGAAGAGATGGATTCTTGTGGTAAAACTGTGGTAGTGATCACATGAATGTATTGTAGAAAACCAGAATATGTCACCCCAAAATATGCCTTTTTGACATCAAAATTACATTTGAGCTAACAACTATTAAGAAGCAGCAAACAAAGGAAAAGCTCTCCCTATCCTCCGCATTTCTGCCTAAAGACAGGATATATATTTTCCTTTGTTGGAGATAACTCTTATCAGCCCAGGGATGGCACTAGAGGAACTTACAAACAAACCTTATTTCATTGGTTTCTTTTCATATATTTACCTTCCTACAGTTTCCCACCTTTGTAAGCCTGAAACCACTTTTCTTTGTTTTGTCATTTCTCTACAAATTTATAGTTCTTTGTTGAAGATGCTATGTAAGCCAGAGTTCTAAGGCACTGCCTTGACATAGCTTTCATTGAAGTTTCTCCCATGTGGTGGTAACTGCATGTGTTAAATAAACTTGCTTGTTTTTCTCTTGTTAATCTGATTTTTGTTACAGGTGTCTGTCCCAACCACGAATTTATGAGGGTTGTAGAGAAAATATATTTCTTCCCTGATACTATTATGTGTTAAAACTACATAGAACAAAATACATACACATGCAAACACACACAAACACAGTAGAAAATATAAGTGCATGTAAAATCGGTGAAATCTGAATAAGGTTGATGGATTTTTATCAATGGTTTCCTTGTTGTGATATTATACTATATTTATGCAAGATGTTACCATTGGGTGAAACTGGGTTAAAGCTTCATGGGATCTCTCTAAATTATTTCTTGCAACTGCATATGAATATACAATTATCTCAAAATAATAAGTTTTTAAAAAGAGATTCTATGATTGGATACAATGTCTATCTTCACAATAACATCACACAGGAAACCAAAAAGGCTTTTTTATTAAAGCAACGTAATGACCGGTTTATGTTTTGTGACTTCAGAGTTATGAATTAGGACCAGTGGTTGGAAGTTGTAGGGAGAAATATTTTGGTTTAATATACATAAGAATTTTTAAGTGTGTAATTTAGAAAAGTAAAATCAAATGCTACGTTACGATTTGTTGTAGCTGTAAAGAAGATTTAAACACTGGATTAGCAGATGAAAACCATAGTAATGGTCTTGTTTAACTTTCAAAGTTTATGAGAAAAAATGGGGATCTGAGGAAACATCCACAGAACTTTAAATATATTCCAAATATCATTAAAATAAGTGCCTTCATAGTTTCCCTGAAGAAATACTAACTGTTTCAATTATATTTAATTTTATCATTTTTTTTTCATAAATTCTGCTTTGTTGCTTCCAAATGAACTTTGTGAAAGTTTTCTTTGAGAAGGATTGGACAAGGGACCTGAATCTCCTTTTCTCTTTGGCATGATCTGATGAAATCTCAAATGCACACAAATAGATCCTGGTGGTAGTTGTGGGGTCACTTGTGGTTGCCTGCCGTACACCATATCATTCTCCAGATGGATCTTCTAAGCTCTGTCAAGAAAACCAAGATAATTTCTTCCATGGGCTCCTAAACAGTTGGGTCCCTGAAAATGCGCCAAGAAGAAATGAGATAATGATGCCCTTTATGCAATCAGTGTGCCCAGAGCTTTAGCATCTATAATGGAAAAGCATATACCTTCCAACGTATTTAAGTCTTCTAGGAATTTCAAGGAATCACAGCTGCAACTCACTTTGAATTAGGGTAAAAACAAATACAATGATGTCTATGTTCCTGGTATACTATTATTTCCAAACTATAGAAGTTAAATGCAATATCATCCATGGTAGCTTTCCTTTTACAAAGCTATTACAGTATATAAGAAGATACCTCGGAAAAGAGCCTGCAGCTGTTTGAGGTTGAAATTCATTTTCTCTATTGTCATTCAAAGACTAGTCCTAGAAAATTGATGGACTTAGGAAAAAATCTGCAAAGAAAATCCAAAATTATCTATTTTTTTTTTTTTTTTTTTGATAAGCAACAGATGCAAAGGCAAAATAGGGTGAAAGTAAAATCAAATTGTATCTTTGGGTTTCTCAGAACAAGTCACCTCCTGAACACTCAGTTAGTTAGGTACAGATTCACTGAAGATACAAACACACATTTAAGCACGATGATCTTAATTAAAATGAGAATCACTGTACAAAGAAAATTCCAGTTATTAATACACCACGAAGTGGTTGTGTATGATTGACTAGATTTAATGATTGTTCCCTTTTTATTCACATCGCAACTTCAAGTTTTCTTCTTTGTTGCCATTTTTTGTTTTGTCTTTTCAGGTTGTTGCACAGGATTATATTTGTGCTTGAAATTAGTGTAGAAAATGAAATCATATTGTGCATGCTTACTGAAACTCAGTGACTTCAATGATAATTGTTCCCAAGATTGGCAGAGAATAACTTCTGTGATTAACTCAACATCTTATCTAGGCCAACTAAGAGAATGCCTCAGTTCCATTCAAAGCTGTTGAAACATCCAGCATTAAATATGAGACAGATAAGAGTAATAATAATCCTTCAAATATAAACCTGGGAATTTTAAGATAATTATTATTTGTAACCCAACTTATGTTGACATGCTGACGTAAAGCGTAACTTAATAATATTCATGTATTAGAACTAAGAAGAGAACATTTTTAGAACTAAATGTTTAAAAATTACATAGGATTTCCTAATGGAGCAAATACAAAATATATAAAAAATAGTCAGAAATGATATATTCTATATAGTATAAAATTTCTTAATAAAATTAGCTATTTATGTCAAACTAGTTCAATGTGCCTCTTAGACATTTATTTATCCTCTTTGGCTTCCATTTTTTTCTGAAATAATTGTGAAATATACATGAAAAAGAGAATGTAATGTGTGTGTACTCTTTAAAGAACAATAATAAAATGAATTGCTGTGTACCTCCCCACTAAAAATAAAAATAGAGAACTATCAGTGCACAGGTTTTGATATATGCTACACTCATTGACATTTATTACCTTGCTAATTCTGAAGTTTCTAGAAAGTAGATTTTTTAATATCAAAGAATATCATTGACTAAATTTTATTCTGTATTTATTGAAAGAATATGCCCAAAAGATTTATCTCTTGAAACATATGACTCAAGGTGAATTTATAATTATGTATGTTCCATAAATGTTTGAAAAATTATATATGTATATGTGTATATATAGGTGTGTATATATGGGTATATTATACATATGTTTCAGGCTGGATCACAGACCCCTCTACCCCATCCTGTGCAGGTCCTGAGCCAGGTAATGGAAAGAAAAACCCAGCAGCAGCAGGCAAATTGGACGTGCTTTATTTTTAGACGCGAGCTCCTACGACCAGCGGTTCAGAGCTGCTGCCTTCCATACCAAAGTACACAAAAAACACAAGGAGCCCAAAGGGTACCCGGGCGCTCATGCACACTAACTCTACTCCCATGCAACTTGTTTACAAAGGATGTGCTGAATCATACCCAGCTTGATATGATGCAAGAGGCCTGACTGGGCTAACTCCATTTTACTCAGAATATGGATACACAAACACATAGATAGGATATATACGCACATACGAGATATGATATACTCATATATGCACGCATTCACACATACATACATACGCCATATATATCTCCTGTGTTCCATGTACATAGTTCTGTCTCATAAAGCATTAATTGTGTTATTCATATTTTTTTTTTCCTGTTTCATTTTGAGTTTTTTGGAATTCTGAGAGGTATGTTCAGATTTCCTCCTAGTACTGTATATATGTCACTTTTCAGGTTTCCTTCTACTTCCACCAATTAATATTTTTTTTCTATTTTAAAACTGTAATTAGATGCATAAATGTTTATAACTATGATTGAATTCTAAAGTAGGACCATTTATCAGAAAAGATGTCATTGCTTATCATTTTCAGTTTTTTATAAACTTTGAATTCTATTTTTTCTAATATGTATAATACTCCTCTGCTTTCATTTTTCTAACACTTCATTAATAAATCTTTTTCCATCCTTTATTTTCAATCTCTCTGTATCATTATACTTCAGGAGTGTCCCTGGCGAGCAAGTTATGGTTGGATTGTTTTTGTATCTTTAACTTTGCTTTAATCTATTTTGTAATCTCTTCTCTAGTTTCTAATAAGGGGATTTAATATATTCACATATATTACAACTTGCAGAATCTTTGATTTTAATCCTGCTATCTTATTTTATATATTTAAAAAAAATTTCCATGGTTTAAGTTTTTGTTTTTTTACCTTTAAATACTCTTGTTGAATTAATGGAATTTTCTTTGTTTCATTTCTCTTCTAATGGTTTAGCATTTATGCGTCTTACATTGCTTGACAAATTACCACTTCATAATAATATAAATATTTAATTCATATTTTCTATCTGCATCTAGAATTAATATCTATATCCTATTTCCAAATACAAGATGTTTATTGTGAAATCACTTTCCCCTGCTATATTTCTTAGTAATAAATCCATATATATGGACAGGCTCACTATAAAACTGATAGCGGATAAAATTTTTGCATCATTAAATATTCAGGAAGACCAAATTAAAGTACAAGTAGCTATTTAAGGAGCAAATTGAAAACTACTCTGAATTTATTATTAATGACTATTATTTATAATTTATTTTTCCAATACTTATGTGCCTCTGCTCTTAATTATTACTTTATATATAAATATGTAAATATTTTATTATTGTCTTTGGAATACCACTCTCAGTGGTAGGACTGACATTATTTCTGACATAATTTCTTTAATTCAATATTATCAGTGAACTTTTATAAGGATACTTAATATTTATGTATGTTCTGAAGACAGTGCCCAGTGACTTCTACTACCTGTCAAATGACTGAATTCATGCATATATTGAATATAAATATAAGATTTGTCACATCTCCAATCAAGAAGAACAAAAATGCATTTTAAGACATAAATCTGATGTACCAAAATATGCTAAAGATATTTACAGCACGGAGGCTATAAATATGTATTTCAATTTTATCACTTGTAAAAATAGCTATGCTAAAAACCGTTAAGAAATTTTAAACAGAGTTAAAATAAAGTGAAGAAATACCTTAAGTATAATTTGGTTGAGCAACTGAAATTTATCTAAATCTGACAACTGTAAAATGTAAATAGGATCAAAACCTTTCCTGTATTTTAAAGCATGCTCATGGTACCTATTGCTTATTTGCTAAGAAGTGTCTGTTTTTAAATTCAAATTTATTTTTCTTAAATCATACATCATAGGCTTCTTTCTGTGGTTTACGTGGGTCTTTTGTGATATGCTTCATTTTCTCTTTTTCTCATATAAACAATTTGATTCAGAATTTACTGAGAACCTATTTATGTGCTGGGCCTGTGGACGTACGCAACAGTGAAAATGAAAGAGTTACTGTTCTTGACGAAGTCACTCTAGCAAGCTCTGCCAAGGGTACCTTTCTTTCTCTCATGTCCAATCCCTTCTCTCCATTCCTACTCACATAACAGAATTTCAGACACTCTCATTATCTCTGGAATACTACAATCATTTCACAAATCTTGTTTTTATTATAAATTTTTTAAAGTTTGCAAAACACTATGATCATGTATGTACAAAAACCACACATTTAGATGCACAAATTTAAATACATAAATATACTTATAAATATCAACAACACATACATATTTATGAATGCTTATGAATGTATGCGTGAGTGCTCTCTCACACACACACACATATACACACAGTGATCTAAGACATTACCCCATATCCTTGCACTGGAACTTACCACCACTCAAGGATCCCTGGCTCCTTTTACTGGTGAATGGTATTTAAGTACCAAAATCTGGGAGTTAGATGTGTGTGTTGATGCTATGGTGTCATTGCTTATGGTCCCTCTAGGAAAACAGAGCTAGGAATTAAATGTATACAAACTAATCCAAGTATACATAGATATTTATATTTACTTATTTATCTATATCGCTGTATGCATACTGAAATAAACATGAGTTCACAATAATATTTCCAACTTTAATACTCCATTGCAGAGTTCATTATAGCATTCTTTTTCACTTAATTGTATCTTCTTTGACAATGAGAAACTTGATTTTCATTTGTACAATATTCTTACTTATTTTTAAAAATCCAGTATACATTTACGGTGATTTCAGATTTGCTAACCAGTACTCCTTTGAAAAAGAAATTTAACAGAGTGAAAGTTTCGTGTACAAGTCTTTTTGTCTTCAAAGTATCTAGTCAAAACATCATTTTTCAGAGTTACTTAGGTTAGCTTCTTTCTTCCCCACCTATTTCAGTATCCTTAGTTCTACATTATAATACAGTTAGATTTATTTATCACAGTCTGGATTCCATCTTAAGTTCCTGTGATATTCTGTTTGATTTTCAAAAGTTTTTCACGCAATTTAAATCTTTGTGGTATACATTTCTATGTGTTTTGACAATGCATAGATTCATATATCGACAGTCACATTACCATGCAGAACAGGTTCAACACTGCAAAAAGTGGCTTCTGCTAACCTAGTGTAGCCTATCTTTTTACCCCAAGCCCTGGCAGCCACTCCTGTGTTTTCCATGCCTATAATTTTGACTTTTCCAGATCACCATATAAATGGAATAATACAATATTCAGCCTTTTCTGTCTGGCTTCTTTCACTTAAAAAAAATACATTTGAAAATCTTCCATGTTGTTGGAAAGATTAATAATTCATTCCCTTTCGTTTCTGAGTAGTATTACATGTTATGGGTGTACCGTGATTTGGTTATCTACTTACTCGTTGAGAGACATCTGGTTTGTTTCTAGTTTTTGGCAATCATGAATAAAGCTGCTGTAAACATTTCATGTACAGGCTTTTGTGTGAACATAAGTTGTCTAAGATTTTCTCCTGGTGTCTTTTAGGTTTAAAAATTTTACTTTTTACATTTAGATCTATGATCCATTTTTAGTTAATTATACCTTTTATTTTAAAATATTTTAATTAACAAATAAAAATTGTATGTTGAAGGTGTACAATATGATGCACGCACACACACAAATGGTAAGTCTGAGTGGTAATAGATGTGTTAATTTGATTGTGGTATATTTACTTTTCGTATAAGTTTTGAGGTATGTGGCAAGATTTATTTTTAAGCTTATGAATCTTTGGTTGTTCCAGCATCACGTGCTGAAAAGATTATTCATTGAATTGCCTTTTACACCTTTGTCATAAATCTTTTGACTCTGTGTGGGTCTCTTTCTGGGTCTGTTATTTGTTACATTTTTATAAGGTAGATTCTATCCTAGTACCAACACCACAATATTTACTGCATATTTATCATAGTCTTGAGATCAACTAGTTTGAATATTGGATCATTGTTCTTTTACTGAATTATTTTGAATATTCTAGTTCCTGCGCTACTACATGTAAGCATTAGAATCAGGTTGTTGATATCTACAAACAAGCCTTCTGTAATTATGATTGGAATTACATTGTACTTATGGATCAAATTGGAGAGAATTGCCTTCTTAACAAAATCAAATCTTCCAATATTTAATTATGATATGTATCTCCATTAATTTAGATCTCCTTAGATCTTATCTCTCATTGTTTTGTAGCATTCTGCACAATGATCTGAAACATATTTTATTAAGAATCATACCTTTTTATTTAATTATTTCTTTTAATCTTTGTGTTAGTGTAAATGATATTGTATTTATTTCAAACGCAAATTGTTCATTGTTGTCATAAGAATACACTTTATTTTTGCATGTGACCTTATATCCTATACAGGGAATAATGTTATCTGCTACTAGAGACAGTTTGAATTTTTTCTTTCAAATTATTTTCTCCCACTTATAAAATAGTTTAGAACTTAAAGTATGTTGTTCGAAAGAAGTAGTAAGAGGATATATTTTTGCCTTTTTCTTTAACTTAGGGGAAAGTATTCAGATTCTGGCCATTAAGTTTGTTGCTAGCTGCAGGTTTTTAAATGTCTGCCCTTTATTAGATTAAAGAAGTTCCCTTTTACTTCAAGTTTCTTAGGACTTTTTATGAAGGCATGATTTTGAAATTTGTTGAATTTTTTTTCTGAATCTATTAGATCATATGATTTCTCTTCTATTTAATCTGTTTGCATGTTAATATGTATTGAATGATTTTCAAATGCTAAATCAGCCCCTCATTCTTGAGTTGAAACCCATTCTTTTTGATGTATTATCCCTATTATGTATATGTACATTGGATTTCCAAATATTTTGTTGAGGGTTTTTGCATCTATATTCATGAGGGATATTGATCTGTAGTTTTCTTTCCTCTTAATGTCATTGTCTAGTTTTGATATTAGGGTAATGCTAAAATCATAGTATGGGAAAAGAGTTGTTTTCTACTCTTCTACTTTCTGGATGACATTGTGTAGAATTGGTATTTCTGATTCCTTAAATGTTTGATAGAATTCTCCAGTGAAAGCATCTAGGCCTGGGGTTTTCATTTCTTTTCTTTTTTGGGAAGGTTTCTGAACTACAAATTCAATCTCTTTAGTAGATATAGGATTGCTCAGATTATTTCTTTTAGAATGAGTTTTGGTGATCAGTATCTTTGAAGAAATTCATCTATTTCATTTAAATTGTTAAATTAATGGACATAGAGTTGTTTGTACTATTCCACTATTATTCAGTATCTCTGTAGGTGGTAATGATGCCTCCTTTTCCATTCCTAATAGTGGTATTTGTGTGTTCTCACTTTTTTCTTGGATAGAATGGCTAGAGGTTTACCAATTTTATTGGACTTCTCAAAGAACCAACTTTGGATATGAACTTTTTTCTATTTTTTTCAATTTAATTTATCTCAGCACAAATAGTATTATTTCCTCCGTTTGTTTTATATTTAATTTGTTCTTTTCCCATAATTTATTAAAGTTGAAGATTAGTTGAATATTTTAGAACTTTTTTCTTTTAATGCTTCATTAAATATAATTAAACATAATAAATGTCATTAAACATAAACATTTAATGTTGTAAAATTATCTGTAAGTTTTGCTTAACTGCATCCCACAAATTTTGGTTTTATCCTATAGTTTTATTTCAAGAATTTCTACTTTCCTTTATGATTTAAATGTATGTTATTTAATTTCAAAATATTTGAAGATTTTCTAGATATCTTTCTGTTATTGATTTCTAGTTCAATTCCTTTGTGGGCCAAGAATATTATTGATATGATTTCTGTTTCTTAAATATATTATGGGTTAGTTTATGACCCATAGTATGGTCTAATTTAGTAAGCACTCCATGTGCCTTGAGAAGAATATGTATTCTGGTATTGTTGGTTAGGCTATTCCGTAAATGTCACTTAGATCCAGTAGGGTGATTATGTTGTTTAGTTCATCTGTATCCTTACTGATCTTATGCATATTTGTTCTATCAATTACTGAGAGATGAGTGTTGAAATCTCCAACTGTAATTGTGGATTTTTCCATTTGTCCCCTCAGTTTATTTTTTTACCTCATGCATTTTGAAGCTCTATTGTTAGGGATACACACATTTAAAATAAATATTAACACAAAAAATAGAAATCATATATATTGTTTATAAATTAATGTTAATAGGAAATTATATTTAAAACAAAATTGTTGAGAGATAGAAGAATATGACCTACTATTCTATAGCAATATAGGGAGACTACAGTCAACAACAAAGTACTGAGTATCATTGAATAGCTACTGTATCTTTGAATGTTCCTAACACAAGGAAGTGACAAATGTTTAAGTTGATGCATATGCTAAGCACCCTGATATGATCATTGGACACAGTATGAATGTATCCAAATATCATATTTGAAAAAAAAAAGAGAAATAGAGAGCAGATAGTGGTTACCAGAGGCAGGGAAAGGCGTTGGGGGGCGGGGTAGTGGGCTGGGAAAGAATGGTTGACTCATACAAAGTTACAAATTACAGTTAGGAAGAATAAATTCTGGTGCTCTGGTGACAATAGCTAATAACATTGTATTGTATATTTCAAGATAGCCAGAAAAGAGTATCTAGAATGTTATAACCACAAAGAAATGATAAATATGTAGGTGATAGATATGCTAATTATTCTGATTGGATCATTATAGAATATAGGCATGTACTGAAACAACAAGCTGTGCCTCACAAACTTGTAGAATGGAAAAGAAAAAGAGAAACATTAAGAAACTTTTAATAGAGAGCAAAGGAATTAACCCCTACAAGAATTGAAATGTACTATAAAGCAATTTTAATCAAGAGTGTGGCATTACCCAGGAATTAATGGATAACTTAGTGAATCTGAGTTGCAAGCTCAGGAATAGTCCTGAATATGCATGGGAAATATATTATAAATGTGCTTTGGTTTAAACGTCAGCTCTTCTACTTCTTAAAACCATGACCATGAACAATTTGTTCAAGTTATATCTCCTTTAATATTTGGCCACTTTATCATTGTGTAATATTTCTCTTTGTCCTTGGCAGTAATTTTTGTTCTGATTTTTACTTTGTCTAACATCAACAAAGCTACTTGGAATTTTGTTTTGTTAATTTATACACTATATACCTTCTTCATCCTTTTATTGAGGCTACCTTACATGTAAAGTGGCTTTCTTGAAGACAGCATATAGTTGTGTTTTGCTTTTTAAATCCAATTTGACAATCTCTGACTTTTAACTGGTGAGTTTAGACTATTCACATTTAAAATCATTACTGATATGGTTGGATTAAATCCTCATCTCACTAGCTGTTTTCTATTTGTATCACTTTTTTCTTTATTTTTCCTCCTTTATGCCCTCACTTCTTTATTTTTCCTCCCTTATGCCCTCACTTGGGTTAATTGAGCATTTTTATTCCACTTTATCTCTTCTATTTACTCATTTTATATACCTTTTTTCAAGTTGGTTAATTCTTCCTCTAGGGTTTATTAGTGTACAGTCTGCCTTTAAATAAAAATAGACTACTTCTCCATTATTCCTTGAAGCTGGGGGTGGCTGTATATCATCAATCCAAGGAGAATTCAGGTGTACAGTGAGGATTTCTGGGAATTATTTTTTGTCCAGTGCAGACGCAACCCCTTCTGATTTTTCCTCCTTTACTCTTCCTACTAGAGTGAGTAAATAATGCCTGGAGATACAATGCCTGGAGATATTTTATGGTCACAAAGAACAAAAACACTAAGTAAAGTGGTTATGAACAGAAATACGACTATAGAAGAGTGATTCTCAGATGATCTGTTGAGAGGCCATACCAGAACTTGTTGCCTACCTCCACACACACTTTTGGTTGTGTGAGTGAAAACAAAAAAATTAAAAACTTGCCTATTAAGCAAGTATGTTTTTTAGGTTCTCTTTTATTTAAAGCAGAATCCAAACAAACCTCACAGACAGATACTATTATTTACCTTTTACAAACGAGGACTTGAACACAAAAAACATACTCTGCTCATTGTTACACCTCTAAAAAATAGAAGATATGAGATCCAAACCAAAGTACTTTTATATTTCTCATTCATATTCAGAACTCTTCCTGGTTTCTACGTGGTTTCATTAAGTTATCTGTTAATTCCTGTGCTAATGTCACACTCTTGATTAAAATTGTTTTTTAGTACATTTAAATTCCTGTGGGGGTTAATTCGTTTGATATTCTTTTTGAAAATTTATGGTGTCTCTTATACAGATTCTTTCATATTAATTTTGAATTATATTCTTTCAACTATGAACAAGTCTACACACATAAATTTTACCGCTTACATTAAATGAATTAATTCTTCCAAAAACACAAACTGCCATAACTCATTCAATATGAAATAGATAATTTAAATAGCTCTATAACTACTTAGGAAATTGAATTTGTAATTCTTAGGGCTGCTGTGCTTTGAAGAAGCCTGGATTGAGGAAATGTAAAATAAAATAATGGCCAGCTTAAAAGAGGTATAAGTTAATGAGGTGGATGTCTATTGGAGTTGTGGTTTATCCGAGCATAATCAGCATTGTTTGTTGAAAGACATGTTTATGTTTGTGAGAGTGTGTTCAGGCAGAGGATAAGTTAAGGAAATTGAGGAAATTTGAATATTTATTGTAAAAGTTTTCCTTAATTACTTGTTATACTTTTTATATATCACCTGATAGCTTTATAAACAGCATTTCATTTGAGTCTTCTACAATCTAATGATGTATCATTATTAATATTATCTCTATTCATGATAATGACAGCAAGTTCTTATACACTACTTATCATGTTTTGTGTACTATTCTGAGCCTTTACATACCTATGTTCATTTAATCTTTACATATTTATGCTGTTCATGTAATCAATGATTACATGAGATAATAAGCACTATTATTATCCCCATTTCGCTATTAAGTAATCTGAAATGCAGAGAATTTGAATACTTTACCCAAGGTTGTATAGCTATTGGATAGCAGAATCAGGATTCAAACCCAGACAATTTGGCTCCAGAAATTTTTCTTTTAATTGCTCTATTATGCTCCCTTAGGAAGGATAAATAATTTTCTTACACTAAAGTCAATAATTTTCAAAGTCAAGATATAAATTCAGCTGTGTTTGACTCTTGTTAAGTAAAATTGATAGAAAGTAAACTATGCATATTTTGAGAGAACAATTTGTAAGGTTTAAAATATGTATACACAAATGAAACCATTACCACTATAAAAAGAATGAATCTATCCTTTTTCTCTCAATAATTCCTCATGCCTCTTTTAAATTCTTCCCTCATCTCTCTGCCCCCCCTTTCTCCAAACAACTACTGATCTGTTTTCTGTCACTGCATTTTCTAAAGTTTTATGTAAACAGATTAAGTTGGTATGTACTTTTTTCTGTCTGGCTTCTTTCACCCAGCAAAATTATTTTGCATTTCATCTATGCTGTTGTATGTATCAGTAGTTCACTCCTTTTTGTTGCTGAGCATTATTCCTTATATAAATATACATACACTTGTTTATCCATAAACCTGGTGATAAAAAATTGTTTCCTTCCAGTTTTTGGCTATTTTGAATAAAACTTCTATGAACATTCACACCCAAGTTTGTATAAGGACACATGCTTTCATTTCTCTTGAATAAATACATAAGAATAGAATGGCTGAATCAGAGACAGGTGTACATAACTTTTTACAAAACTGCCAAAGTGTTTCCCAAAGTAATTATATATTTCCCTTCCCACCAGCATTAAATGTGAGCTCCAATTGCTCTACTTTCTTGTCAACTTTTGTTGTTTTCTGTCTTTTGAATTTTAGCCATTCTAATAGGAGAAAAGTAGGATGATTTACATTTCTACCAATCCTAAGTGCAGCCATATTACCTTGAAGCAATTTTATGTAAGTTGTCCAAAATGTTAGGTGACATTAAAGGGAGGAGGAGGGTGGGGTAATAGAATGACCATGATAAATGGCTTGGAAGAAACACCCTCCCCCCACCATGTGTACCACCAAAACTGAGCACAGGAAGATGAAGTATATAAGATCACTTCGGGAAGGTTTTTGAGGGTTTGGTAAAGAAATGCCCCCTTTCTCCATCTTGGCCTACCCAGCACCCTCTCTGCCCACTCTTGCAAAGACATCAGAAATTCAAATGCTGCTTTGTAAAGTCTAAGCCCCCCCCCCCCCCCCAGGACTACCACTGGCCAGGGTGGCATGCCTTGCTGACCAAAGTAAATCTGAGGAAAAACTCATTATTTTCCTGGAAAGTTGTGTATATAGGAATGTCAGGAGGCCCAGGTGAGACCACTCAGAGGCTTTGACAGTAGACAGCCATGAGGGTAAAAATATTTATTCAAGGGAGTTCAAGAAAAAAAGTTCTCAAACAAATACCACCCCTTCAAGAAAGCCCAAGAGAGAAAAAGGGCCAATGCTATTCAGCCGTTAACACAGAATGAATAAGAAAATGAACCAAAATCAGCCACTTAAGGACCAAGAGACCCTGAACAACTCCAATACTTCAAATAGTGACCAGTAATGTCGGCTGTGTCTTCAAAGGCCTTGTCGTGGAGAAAAGATCAACTGCATCAGGTCCAACTCTTAACAACAGCGTACAAGGATGGTGACTAAAATAAAATCAACAAGTTATGAAAAGCCTCTCTTTCTACTGGATGTTTGTGTACCTTCTTGAGTTCTATGATGGTGGGTGAAAGGAAAGAAAGAGGCACATGTATGAGAGGGGAGGGATATGGGGTCCTGCAGGGGTGGACCAGATTGGCAGGTCCACAGTTAGCCAGACATTGGGAACAAGGACTGGGTGGGGACTGAGCATTGAGAACAAACTTCCTCATGAATACATTATAAGATGGGGACTTGGTGTTTCTGAGTGTATTTGAGTAGGAGCGATGCCAGGGTTTAGACCAACAGAATCCAGATGATAAGAGGGTTTGATCTGTGGAGGGTGACAATTACACCCGCCCTAAAAAAAAGGTAGACAAATAAACCTTGTCCACCGGCCATCTACTCAATAGTGGTATTCATTGAACTCCTCCATATGCTATAAGCAACTGGAAGTCCTCAGAAAGACAAAAAACTCACCTTACTAAAAGTTGCTGATAGTATTCTCAAGAACTAAAATAATGGTGTTTGAGACCACAATCCCAACACCTATTAGACCAATTTCTTGTTAAGAAGAATGGAATGGGGTACTAGTCTACGAAGGGTGGGGCCTAAAAAACAACCTATATATTATGTAATTCTATTTATATGAAATGTACAAAACAGGCAAATCTATACTGACTGAAAATATGTTAGTGGTTGCTTAGGGCTAAGGTGCAGGTGGGGGAATAGGGAGGTGACATCTAAAGCATATGAGGTTTCTCTTTGGGGTGGTGAAAATATTCTAAAATTGATCGTTGTATGGTTGCTCATATCTTTGAATATACTAAAAAACTCTAATTGTATATTTTAATGGTTTAATTATGTGGTATACAAATTATATTTTAATAGAGCTGCATAAAAAAACAAAAAGAGAGAGGGAGGGAAGGAAGGAGGAAGGGAAAGAGAGAGGGAGAGATAAAAGAAGGAAGGGAGTGAGTGAGGAAGGGAGGGAAGAAAGAATGAAGCCCTGGGATGTAGTCTAAGCTGGGAACACCTTTCAGACTGTCTTCCAAGACATGTCCATTTCCAGCCCTTTATCCTTGAAGATCACTGAGGTAATTAGTCCACCTCTAATTACTCCTCCATGTAGCTGCTCCACACCTTTCCTCTGCTCATTGGTGTTTCTGCCTGTCTCAGCTGTTGGCCTATAGTCACCCGCCCCACTCACTCACATAGCCTCAGCCTATATAGAGGGGGTCCATTGTATACAGTGGATAAAACACCAGCCTCCAGCAGGCATCAAGACAGCACCCAGCCCCGGGACACTGGCAAGGTTACAATGGACCATTAGAGTAGTCAATGCTACTTACCCAGAATGATGCGGAGGAGCCAGCTGTACTCTTCCTGGAAGAAAATGGGGGTGGGTTCTAAGGTAGGTGGGGTGTCTGACATGCTGCTGGTTTATTCCTGTAGACCTGCCAGCTCTAATCACTCTGCAACTTCTACCTGGTAATGATGATTCAGAGATTTCTCAAGCGTATACATATATGTTTTCCTGTACCAGTTTCACTACCACCCACATACCCCACCTTCTCTCTTTTGGTCCCTTCTCTCCGTTACAGTGAGCTCTGGATTCACAGCCCTGAGTGCCAGCTGGCCTTAAATTCTGTGGACTCGGTTTTTTGCGTGTGGTCTCTCTCATGGACTCTGGCAATTGCTCTTCTCTGGATCTTTCTAATTCTCCTCACTAGCTGAGGATGTCCTGTCTGACCCTATTGTCTGGATCCTGAACATTCTGATCAAATCCTTGCTTCTCAAAGTAAAGGGAAAATGTCTTGTTGACATTTCAGAATTTTAAATCATGCCCTGAGGAATCCTGTTATTAAAGACATCACAGCATAAACCCAGCTTTTATAGGTGAGGGATTAAGGTAATTTTCTTCTTAATTAGAAATGCAGAAAAACAAATTAAAACGATAGTGAGACAATATTTTTATAGCCATAATTTTGATCAAAATTTTAAAGATTAGGGCTGGCCCGGTGGCGCACTGGAGAGTGTGCCACTTGGGAGTGCGGCGGCGCTCCCGCCGAGGGTTCGGATCCCATGTGGAGACTGGTTCCCACTCACTGGCTGAGCGCGGTGCGGGCGCAACACCGAGGGTTGCGATCCCGTTACCGGTCAGTAAAAAAAGACAAAAAGGAAAAAAAAAATTAAAGATTAATAAAATAAAATGTTTGCAAAAGTGTATGATATTCACATACGTTAATTTCAGAGAAAATAGATGTGTACAGAATTTTTGAGATAAAATTTTAGCAGTATGTATAAAAAATTAAAATATTTGCACTCTATACTTTAACCGATTTTCTCATTAATATGCATTTATTTTGAGAACACAAATATTTGACAAGAATTGATGTTTAAAGGTGTTGATTTCAAGTCTATTAATCATAGCAGCAAATGGGAAAGAGCTTATATGTCTATCAGGAGGAAAATGATTTAATCAGTTATGGTACATACTAGGGAGTAGTTACAAAAGTGAGGTAGATCTGTATATGCTGTCGTGGAGAGATCTTGTATCTATTTTATAAAGTGGTAAAGGCAAGTGGCAGATCAATATGTTCATACTTCCCTAAGTATGTCAAGAACAATGTATTTTTATAGTACATCTATCAATGAAAAAGCCTAGAGTAAGCTTTTAAACAATATACAGTAGATTATTTATTGTGGTTACCTATGAACAGGGGCCTTAATGTTGGAGGTACTTTGTAAAGGGGATAACTGTGATTTATCTGTATTTTCAGAGTGTTTTGTAGTAAGAATACATGCACTGCTAGCTTTGCAATTTACATATTTAAATATTCCTAACACTAACAGAAACAGTAGCTATGTATTATTCAGTAAAATTAACTGCTAGCTGATGCAGCTGACAAAACTTGGCTTAACATAGCAGAAGTTTATTTTTGTTTAGATAAATTCTGCTATCAGTTGGCAGGATCTCTCCGCTCCCAGGTGACCCAGGGACCCAGACTGCTTCCGTCTTGTAGCTCCACATCGTACATGGGTCACCATGTTTGCTGCTGAGTGGAAGAGAAAGCATGGGAATGGCACACTAGCTCTTGCCTAACTATAAGTGTAATACCCAGGAAGGAGGGGGAAACAAGATGTGGATGAGCACTTGAGGAGAGTCTCTCTCATAAGCTATCACACAGTAGGTGCTCAATAAAAGGCAACTATTCTAATTTCTTAAAACAATTACCCTCTCAATTATTTTGAGAAGTTTATTTGAAGGCCAGATTTGCTTTGAAATTCACCAACTTTTTAAAATGCCTACTCTGTGACAGATGCATTCAAACACAGAATCACGTATAATTTCAAAGGATCCTGTAAACGTTACAGGGAGTATTTGCCCATTTTCACTAAATAGTGCTTTTCTGCATGGCCTTTTGCAGTAAATAACCTTTGTAATATCAGTAGGCTGAGAATTTTCTCCTTCCCTCTAATACATGGTCAAAATATTAACGTGTGAGTCTCTGCTGCAGTTTCTGTGACTGAACTTACCTGAACATCTGAATAGGTACACAAACCAGGATTTTCCTTTGGGGCAAGTATAGAGACAGGCAGTGGAAGGATGATTAAATCCTTCTTCAAATCAGAGCTAGCATTAGTGCCAAGGAACTAATTTTCACTCTCTAGGAGGATTTTAGAGTTTTTAGGTATTCAGCTTCAGTACATGTTTGTTCACATGGTGATTTCCATGTCTTTCTTCATCTACCAGTTACAAAAGATGCTTTGGTTTTTGACCACCTAGATAAGCTCATTTATCTGTGTATGTGTTCACTAGCCAGTTGCTATTAGACATCCTGTTAAAATCATACTGCAAATATCAGGGTGGCTTAAAAATACCTTTCCTTTAATTCCAGGGCTATAGCTCCCAAACCAGTAGATTATGTGCAAATCAGACTCTATCACAGCCCATTTGGAAAACACTTTGAGTATGTGGAAGAGGCCAAGCGAGGGTGACCAGGCATATAAATGCTACTGTCCAAAGTGAACTTTTAAGTTTAAGGGGATGTTACTATCAGAGCAGTTCCAGGGTGAGGTATTTGATACCCAGGGGCCTTCTGCGGGGAGTAGGAATGCTCTTTGTCACAGGAAAGAGAAGTGATTCTGCACAGCCTCTAGAGAAGGCAGCAGTAACGAGTTGGCCAACAGGCCAGGTTCCAGAGTTGGAAAGGAGGGCACATAGGGGATGACCAGAGAAGGGCACTGTAATTTGAGAAGTGCAGGGACTGGATAGAAATGCCCACACCTGAGCAGAGTCAGCTGTGAAGGCACCCTCTGGCTCAGACAGGAGAACCCTAGGTTAATAAAGCCCACAGACAAACCATGAACCATGTTCCATTTACACAATGACCGTCCTTCTTTTTTTTTTTTTTTTTTTTGTCTTTTTTGTCTTTTTCCGTGTCCAGCAATGGATAGCAACCCTCAGTGT
>NW_007734071.1:26598-32065 GCF_000696425.1 Galeopterus variegatus | reverse complement strand
TCCCAAGTGGCGCACTATCCAGTGCGCCACCGGGCCGGCCCCCTTCTTTATTTTTTAAGCCTGCTTTCAGTATACTGGTACAGGGTCCCTCTGCATTGTATGACAGACACTGTGGAGTACTGAGAAGAGAATGAATTAAGAAATCTCTGAGACGGAAGGTTGGCTTCAGGTTAGATGTGGGAACAGCACAGGCTATAGATGAATCCAGACCAGAGGTCTAGTCTCAGCCCTGTCACTTACATGTGATCTTGGGCAAATTACCAAGGGACATGAGTCCTAGGTTCTTCACCTGTAAAGTGGGTTTCATAAGTCCTGACTTGTAGGACTGTGATGTATGTAATGTATGCAGAGCATCTGGCAGAGTGCCTAGAATATGTTGGATCTTTAGTGAATGGTGAGGAGTCTGACTCCTGGTTAGAAACCCAATATTAGTTTTCAGGTCCACCCATACACAATTACAAAGGCTTTACCTGGCAGGTATGAAGGGGAAAAGCTGCCCTCCTCACACCAGTCTTGGTGCACAACCTATGAATTGCAGTCTCTGAAGGGAGGTGCAGTCAAGGACTCAGGCCTTTCTGACAGGTCATTCTCTTCCCATATTTGCATTCCTAGCACCTCCATTCCTAAGTCTCTTTATCTGAGGCCTTGGGCAGAGACCTTCTTCAGGTGTCTCTGCTGAGGCCTCCTTACGGAGGGGAGGAGGGGCAAAACTTCAAGACACTTTTCCCCACCTATTTTTCCACTCCTAGCCCTTCCCCCTCACCCTCCCCTTGATCCCAAGGTGCATAAATCTGCCAGAGCCTTTTGTTCAGGGCTGTCTCACTAGTGAGGTGGTCCCCACGTCCAGACTGATCCACCTGGTCCTCGACCTGTGTGCTGTTCCATGGGGGGAAACGGAGCATGGGGAGTCGGCAATTTTTCCAGTTTGAGACTCTTGCTTATACCATCAAGGTAAGTGATTAAAGGCTAAACTATCATTTTTGGCTGGTTGCTTTAATTGGTTAACTCCAGCAGTTCAGTTCTCTTTGAAGCTCAGCGGAGCTCCCAACAAATGGCAGGTGTTTCTAATATTTAGACCAGAGAACTTACCACCCTCTCCTCTGGGAACTTGTTTTGTAACCCAGGGCGTCTCAGAGACTATCCAGTGCTTTATGACACCAGATGCCAAATCAGCCAAAAATGCTGCTTTGTAAATAAAATTCAACAAAAGGATGCATCATTTAATTTGGATGTACATTAGTCTTCACCCACTAGATTCAACTCAAAGCTCCTAGAATGCAAGTCAAAGACCAGTTCCTTCCTTCCTTCCCTACCAGCTGCTCTTCCATCTAAAACACTATTGTCATTCACTTCGCCCCCACCAAAAATCTAGTCCTTGCTTACAGTTGGCCAAATTGCGCACAAGATGACTTAATTATAATGTTATGTTAATGGAGTGGGCTCTGGCTCTCGTAGGCCAGGGAAAAAGAAAGTGCCAGGCAAGTGGCTTCTGCGCATTACTTCAAGGGAGTATCACCCTGTTTTTCAGGAAATCCTCGCAGTTGATGTGTACAAAACGCCCAGTTTATGCACTCTGTTCAACTGCACCAGGACAAGAGTGCAAAACACCTTCCACACCTGCCCAAGGTGTAGATTTCTCTCCTGGTTTGTCCATGTTCCAAAAGGAACTTTAAGAACAGTTTTCCATTCCAGTCTCTTCTTTCAACTGTAAGACATGCTGTCTGAATCTACCCCTGCCATCACCCAGCACAACTTAAAATTAACTTCCACAGATGGAATTGCAGTTCCCCAAAGCCCCAACCTGCCTTGGATAAGGGCATTTATACTAGACCGCTCTCATCTGGAGTCCCTTCTTTTTGCTTATTCTGTAAGTCTTAGAGGACAACTCACCATCTTCTTCATTGCTTCTCCTAGACTCTACAATTCTATGGGTAGAGGTGTGTCTTACTTATACTGGGATCCCCACTACTAACAGAGCATCTTCCACAGAGGAGATCACAATTAATGTTTAGAGAATAAATGAGCCAGTGAGAAAAGGGTTTCATTTAAGATTTAATTTCTCCTACACTCTTGAATAAGCGAAGCAAATCCAGGTATATATCACTTAATTTTACAGAACGACAGACTAAAAGGGATAAGTGAATCTGAGAATTAGCCATCCTTTATGATTTTTTCCTCTATTCCTTGAACCCCTTTATTTTATTGCTGGGTTTTTCTCTTTTCAAGGAAATTCCTTTTCCAATACCATGTTATCTTTTTCCACATCACTATAAAGATGAGATTCCAAGATTTTTTTTTTCAAAATGCCTGATAAACAGCTGTAAAGGGGATAAAGAGCAATAAATGTGTGACCGATGTTATTCATAAACTTAGGTTCTGAAGCTAATAAAACTTTCTATTATGAGGAACAATATTTGAAAAATACCAAAAAGAAAAAAAAAAAGTAAAGATAAATCTCAAATTCACCCACATAGAACAGGAACACAAAGATGTTGTAGACTGTGTTCCCTCCAGCCCCACCCTGGCCCTCCGCTACTTAGAACTTTGGCTGCCCTCTCCCAACAAAGATTGTAGACTCTGCTTCACACTTCACTAAGGACTGGAGAAGCTGCTGGACTGGGCCTTGGAATGTGCACTGGCCATCGCAGTAGTACTACCCACGGAGGCAATTGTAGCCTGGGCTCTCACTTTCTCATCTCTCAAAGCTTCCATATACAAGGATGGAAAGGAAGTGGCATGACTCCCACTGACCTTGCAGAAAAACTCCAGAACTTCCATCTTGCTGGTTTCCACATGGGCCCTTGGACCCCACAGGAACTCGTAGCGTGGAGGATCACTGTTGGGCACCTGCCGGTACTCCAGGTATTTTTCCTGCACCAAGTCTTTGGTGATGAGCTTCCTGAGCTCCACATACATGAAATCCTTCTTGTCAGCATACACAGTGGTCATATTGAGCACCTTCCAGATCTTCTCCTCAGAGGCACAGTTACCCTCCATGAAGATCACACCCAGGGTAAGCATCAGGAGGCCGGTCTTGGGCATGCCCTGGTCATTGCTCAGCCTCCCATCATAGGTGAGGTCTAGCGTTTTGACAAGCACATAGGAGTGGTTGATGGGATCCACTTGCTTCACATCAATGCCAAAGACCACCTCCAGACATTCACAGGCTTTCTTGAAGATCGTAGGGAAGTATTCCTTGTACTCTCTGATGACATTCTTCAGCATTTCTGCCTCCGTGATGGGCTCTTCAGCTCTATACTTGACACTCATGAACTTCACCAACTGAGCCATCTTCTTGTCTAGTGCATAACTGAGTAAAAACTCATGATCTGAGGGGGCACGTGAGGTGCTTGGATCTTCATCTTCCTGACTTCTGGAACCCTCATCAGATTGGCTTGGTGGAGTGGCTTTGATGGCAGTGGAGAAGGAATAGGATCTTTGTGGACTCTGGGGAGGATTCACTGTTCCAGCAGCAGGCACTTCTTCCGGGTTACCCAGGTTCAGGGTAGACAAAGCGGAGGCTACAGCCTCCATCTCCTCAGCAGCAGGAACCTGTGCACCCACCAGGCCTGGTGCCTCTTCTTGGGCATGAAGGCCTTCCTCAAGCTCACAGTGCTGACTCTTCTGACCATGAGGCATCATGACTGGTGTCAGGCAGCTGAAAGGCATGTGGGCAGGAGAGTAAGAAATGAGATCACACGGGCCTGGGGGAAAGAGGGAGAGGGTCAGATGCTTCGCCCTTGAAAACTCTGACAAAGGCCAA
This sequence comes from Galeopterus variegatus, assembly GCF_000696425.1. Lineage (NCBI taxonomy): Eukaryota > Metazoa > Chordata > Mammalia > Dermoptera > Cynocephalidae > Galeopterus > Galeopterus variegatus. The sequence goes on along the minus strand of NW_007734071.1, from coordinate 28,302 downwards.
CTTACAGGTCTTCTCTTCAGGTAGTAATCTAAGATCTCACAGGGCTCGTATCCTTGTGGTCAGTCTGTCCTCTGCAAACCTAAAGGAGGAAGTGAAATGGCTATTCAGGGTGCAGCTGGCCAGCAGAGCACAAGGATTCCAAGGCTGAGAGTAGGCCGGGGGTTAGGGGGCACTGGGCACTGTACGGTCCCCTCTGTTCTGGGGCTGGTGGGGTCCTTGGTACACATTCAGAGTGTGTACATCACCTTGACTCCTGGCACTGCCTGGGACTCTTGTGCTCTGTGACCTCACGACACTACCTCACACAAAGGCCCCCACCCCCAGCTCCTGGAGCTCCTGTAAAGGAATTTAAGAGGCTTTCAGGTTGCAGGCTGCAAGCTCAGCCTTGAGCCCCCCATCAGTTATAGGAGGGTGGGCCCAGAATCAGTAATGTCCCCAATGTTGAGGGGTGGACCTCATTCTAGGTCCTAATCATTCCACTGTCAGGGCCTGGACCCCACACCTCTGCTGACTTCCCGAAACTAACAGCAAGCAAGTAATTGGCCCCCACATCCAGCCACACCCAGCCCAGGGTCTGCTACCGGTAAAAGAAAGGACTGGTCAAACTCTGTTGGGCGGGGGGGTCCTGAAATGGGGAGTTCCCATCAGTTCTCAACTTGATGCCTGGCAGGGACTGAGACTACTATATCTCTTGAACTGATTCCTGCCCCTTCAGACCAAGGCCTACAACTCCTTGATATCATCAAGGTGGGAGTGACGCCCCACTATATGTGGCCACCGTGCCTTAGGGTTTCCCAGGGCTGACAGCAGGGACAGTGTAGAAGAGGGACTCTGCCATGGATTGAATATCCTCCCCAAATTTAATCTCTGCTGTAAATGCTGAGGGTGGGAAATCCTAGTATGGTAATTGAAAGGTGGGGCCTTGAAGAGGTGATTAAGTTGATGGTTTAGTGGTGGTCATGAGTGTGGTTCGAGGGCTTTAAAAGGACAGTGCATGAGAAGTTCTCTCTCTGCTCCGCCATTTTCTGCCAAGTGAGACCCTTGTGTTGCTGCAAAGCCACCACCAAAGAAAACTCTCACCAGATGTGTTCCCTGGACTTTGGACTTCTCAGCTTCTGAAACTGTAAGCAATAAATTTTCTTTCTTACAAATTACCCAGTTCCAGATATTTTATTAGAAGCAATAGAAACAGACTAATACTGACTCCATCTCTTTTAGGGTGGGGAGGTCCCCTCGGTCCTTGCTCAGGGTCCTTATCTCAACTACTATCAGAGCCTGGGACTCCTCCCTCTGGTGACTTCACATCACCCAAACCTTACTTCCCTGAGAACACCCCCAGTGGAAGTCAGGAAACACACTACATGGGTTTACCCCTGCCTAGGATGACGGGATGGGGCCTCTTCTGATTTGGGGTCCATGTTTCTCTTAGTCTTTCCTCAGGGTCCTCAACTTGAGTCATGACATGGCTTGGGACTCCTCCTTATGTGGACCTGAGGCTACACACCTAAAATAAAACCTAACTTTCCTTAGACTGTCAAGGTAGAAGTCAGGATACATCACATAAGGTCATCCTGCCTGGGGTCTCCCAGGACTGATAATAGGGGCCAGGTGGGTTTCCACGCAGTCCCCTTTGTCTAGGATCGGAGGGCCCCTCAGGTTATTCATCTTTATTTCTGACAGGGCCCGCCCACCCCCTACCCCCCA
>NW_007734071.1:2698-26275 GCF_000696425.1 Galeopterus variegatus | reverse complement strand
CCCCATTCCCCACCTCAGTTGACCCCACTTCCTCTCCTCAGCCCAAGGCCTCACTTCTCTGAGAGGAATATCCTCCACCCACAGGGCAGAAGTGATGGCCTACCAAAACTAGCTAAACCTGGGCCAGCCCTGTGGCTCACTCAGGAGAGTGCGGCACTGGCAGTGCAGAGGCCGTGGGTTCGGATCCTATATAGGGATGGCCAGTACGCTCACTGGCTGAGCGTGATGCAGACAACACAGTGCCGAGGGTTGTAATCCCCTTACTGGTCAAAAAAAAAAAAAAAAAAAAAAAAAACTAGCTATCCCTGCTCAGCATCTCTCAGGGCTGATAGCAATAGCTGGGCCCCATTTGTTCTGGGGTGGGGGTACCTTCAGTCTTCTCTCAGGATATTCAACTTTACATCTGGCAAAGTCTTAGGAAGCATTCCCTTCCTTCCTCTTCCCCTCCCCCTTCACCTATGATCTCCTTCTTAGACCAAAGCCCTCATCTCCCTGAGACCACTGAGATAAAAGTGAAAAGACTCCACATCCAGCCACTCCTGCCCAAGGTCTCCCAGGGCTGACAGTATGGGCAGAGCAGTTTTCTGTGGGATCCCTTTGTTATAGAGTGTGGAGGTACCCTCAAGTTTTCCTCAAGGGAGTCATAATTACTCCTGACAGGGGTTGGGCCATCTCCATTCTGCTCACCCTGAGAAACCTTCCCTCAGGCCACGGCCCCCATTTCCCAGAAATGGTCGTCAAGGAAATGCGGGGGTGGGGGAGGTGCCTCTGCCCCGTAGCCTCCTCTAGGGCTTCCCGGGCTGACAACAAGAGTCAGATTTCACTGGGGCCCCCTCTGTCTCTACTGAAAGGTCTCCTTAGTACTCCCTCAGGGTCTTTACCTTGATGCCTGGCAGCACCTGGACTCTTTCCTCTGCTGACCTGATTCCACACCCCTCCAAAGAAGCCTTACCACCCTCAGACTCCTAAGATGGAAGTCAGAGTACGTCACATCCGGTGACCCTGGGCATCCTCTGTCTGCCTCCGGAGGGAGCTCCTCTCCCTGTCCTCTTTCCTCAGAATCTTCACAGTAATGCCTGACGAGGCCTGAAATTTCTCCGTCTGCTGACCTGGAGCTAGCCCCTTCAGACTGATGTTCTCACTTCCCTGAGACTACAGATCCCGAAACCTTCAGCCTGAAAGCACTGCAGGGTTCTCCATGGCTGTCAGTGGGGGTTAGGGTGGATTTCTGTAGGAATTCCTCTGCATTCGGAGAGGGGGAGGGGAGGTAACCTCAACCCTACTCAAGGTATTCATATTTACTCATGACTGGTCCTGGGACCGCTTCTTCCTGCTGACCTGAGGATGTGTCCTGTAGGCTGAAGCTACTATCACCGTGAGATCCCGACTCACCTGTGCCTGGGGCCTTCCAGGGCACATAGCAGAGGCAGGCAGGTGTCTGTGGGGACTCGCTCAAGGTCCTCACCCTGACTACTGGCAGGGCTTGGTACCTCTGCTGATCTGAGTCCGGTTACCTCAAATGAAGCCTCACCTTCTTCCGATTCCAAAGGCCACAGTTCGAAACACTATATCCGAAGTTTTTCCTGCCTAGGGCCCTCCAGGGCCTAAAGCAGGTGCAGAACGGGGCTGGGGCTTTTCTGTCTCTTCTGTAGTCAGAGGTGAGTTCATTCCTCTCTCAGGATCTTCTCTTTGATTGCTGAAACTGCCTGATCTCTCTCTCTACTGGCCTGAGTCTGCCTCCCTCTGAGCAAGGCTCCCCTTCCTGAGTTCCCAGTGTTGGAAATAAGAGTTTTGGTGGGTTGTTTATTTATCCTGACAGCTCTGCCAGGGGCCTCCCAAGACTGACATCAAAGGTGGAGTGGGATTCTGTGGGGTTCACACTGTTCTGGGGTAGTTGCATCTCTCAGTCTTTATCTTCGCTCATAACCCATTGTTTAAATGCTCTCTGAGAATTGCCGTTCTCTCTGCCATTTCTAAGCATTTGTCTAATTGCAGCTCTTGCAAAGAAGCTTTTGGTTCCTAGTCTAGATGATGCTAGATGGGAGACAGATAGTGGAGATTCAGAGGGGAAGCATGCCTTCCCTTTTGGTCTCTTCACCAGCCAGGCTGTTGTTTTTGTTTGTTAATGTTTGTTTGTTTGATGGCTGGTGGCTGGCAGGTGTGGGGATCTGAACCTGTGACCTTGGTGTTACACCACCATGCCACCATGCTCTAACCAGCTGAGCTAGCCGGCTTAGGCCATCAGCCAGACCTAGACTCTGGAAGCATTTTGTTATAAATGATTTATTTTTACATGAAAGAGGCTGAGGAGCATGAATTTGGAAGGTTTTGCTCTTTTGAGGTTATGTGTCATTGTGTTGTCCAGTGCAGTAATTCCCATTTTTCTTAACCCTCATTAGTAGTAACAAATGTATTTTACATCTCTACCAAGTGGTTGAGTGTATCTGCGTGTGCGTGTGTGCACAAACACACACACACACAGACACACACACACACACTTTTATGCATGGTTCACTCTGACACTCACTCTTCCAGTTTTAGCACTTTATATTCTATTAAAATGATTTTTTTGAAAGCCTGTCTTCACTCATTAAAGTGATTTCAGGTGATTATTAGCACAAACTGCATACTGCATCAATCAACCCCATCTTTCCCTATTCCTGGGGAATATCTGCTTTAACTCCAGGGATACTGGCATCTGTGGTCTCAGGTGCTGCCTCAGGTTTCTGCAATGAAGCAGGAGGAAAAGACTTTCTTCCTACCTATGTGCCATCTTCTGCAGGCTAAGGACCCTCCCAATCTTCATTGCTCTCCCTGACTTGAAACACAAGTACCAGTTCAACACAGTCTTCAGTACCACCCACCACCCCAGGAGTTTCTCATGTTTTGCTGTGTAGATTTGTTGTTAATATTTTCAGTAGGATGGAAAATGTCCTCCAAAGATATTAGATCCTAACCCCTGGAAGCTGTAGATGTTGCCTTATTGGGAAGAAGGGTCTTTTTAGATGTGATAAAGAATGGGGTATTAACCTGGAGTATCCAGGTGGGCCCCAAGTGCAATCACATATAACTTTATAAGAGGGAGGCAGAGGAAGAATTGACAAAGAAGGCATTGTGAAGATGCACCAGAGAGATATTTGAAGATGCTGACCTTGAAGATTGGCTGGCAGCCACGAGAAGCTAGAAGAGTTAAGGAACTGATTCTCTCCTGGAGCTTCCAGAGGGAGTGTGGCCATGCTGACACCTTGATTTCAGACCAGTTACACAGATTTTTAACAAATTGTCAGAGAATGAATTTCTGTTGATTTTAAGCCACCCAGTTTGTTACAGCAGTCTGTTACAGCTGCCCTAGGAAACTGATGAATCATTATTTGTTTTCATTCTCACTTCTATAACTTTCCAGGGTTGATTTTTGGAATGGAAGACAGCAACTTGAGCTTGATTGCCATCTTGGCAGATATAGGTAAGACAGTACATCTGTAAATATTTTAAGGAAAATTGACATCTTTACATCGGTTTATGTGGTATACCTGTTTATTTATTTGGGACTTCTTTTACTTGAATTTATCAGTAAACTTTTAATGTTACCTCCATGAAAATCTCATACATTGTTGTGAGTCTTCTTCTTAGGTAAATTTTGTATTTTGTTGTATTGTGAATAGGATATTTATTGTCACAAATTCAAATTCGTTATTGATTTTGTGTAAGAAGGCTCTTGATTTGCCTATATTTATCTTCCATACACTATCTTTCTGAAGTCTCTTATTCATTTGAATATTCCACATGTCTATCCCTTTTAATTTTCTAGGCAGGTAATCATATTGTCACCAAATAGTATCTCTTTCTTTTCAATATTTATACCTCTTATTTATTTTGATACATAGCTCTGGTTTTGATTTCCAGTGCAGTTTTGAACAGTAAACGTGATAGTATATATCCGTCTTGGTCTTGACTTTAATGAGAAGGCTTTCAACATTTCATATTTAACTGTGTTTGCTGTAGAATTTAGGAAAGGATGTTCCCTTCTAAGTTTCTAGAAGTTTGCACCATGAACTCGTGTTGAATTATTTTCCAAAGCTATTTCTTTACCAATTACCAGAATCAAATGTTTTTTTTTTTATTTTCCCTCTGATTTGTTAATGTAGGAAATTATAATCAGAATCATTTCATAATGTTAAATCATATTTTAATTCCTTATGGCATAGCCCATTTTATTATCATTTAATTTGTGGTGATGTTAAATATGGTATTAATTTATTTAAGATATTTGCTGCTATGTGAATGAATTTGGCTCAAGTGTTCTTTGTAAGGGCAAAACCTCATCTGGTTTTTGAATCAAGGAGAGTTAGCTGGGGAAAATGAGTCAAATAACCTAACATTTTCTGTATGCTTTAGAAAAGTTTACAGAAATTGGCAATTACTTTTCCCTGACCATTTGATAGAAGTGGCCTTCAAAACAGCCTTGTCTTAGAACATTTGAGACTGGCTTGAATTTCGAATAGTTTTAATTCATATTGTTGTGTCAAAATTATATATTTCTTTCTGAATCAATTTGATCATTTTTTTTTTTTCTAAAAAGTGGTCCATTTCACTTAGGCTTTCAAATTTAATGACATGACATTTTTATTAAAAACTATTTATTGCAGAAATTCTCAAACTTATACGCCAGTATAGAGAATAATAAAATGAATCAAGTATACCTTATATTCAGCATCAAGAATCTTCAATATGTGGCCAGCGTGTTTATAAGTATTTTCCAATTTTGTTCTTTTTCCAAAATTGTTTTATCTCCTACAGTTTCCTTTACATTTCCATCTAAATTTTAGAATCACCTTCTCTAAATCTATAAAAATCCTGGTGGGATTTTGATTGCAATTGTGTTCAATTTATAGATCAATTTGGAGAGATTAGACTTATTTACTATTTTGAGTCATCAAATCCATGAAAACTATAGGTGTCCTCATTTGTTCAGGTGTTCTTTTATTTCTTTCATCAGTGATTTTCAGTTTTTAGCATATAGATCTAATACATGTTTTGTCAGATTAATAGCTCAGTATTTCCATTTTTGGAGTTACTGTAAAAGGTATTTTTTAAAAATTTCACCTTACAATTGTACATTGGGAGTATATAGAAATTGAATTAATTTTTGTATGTTGACCTTGTATCATATGACCTTGTTATGTGAACTTGTTTGTTCTAGGGATCTAGGGCTGAGATTTGACCGTAGATTTTGGTCTGGTAGGCATAGATCTGGAGAAGGCATGTATCATCATAGTCCTCTGTATAGTATTTTTAAAAGGCTGATAGGGTGCTCTTCTTCCCAGCAGGAATGGGCCATTTTTGTACGCTCAAAGGATTTATGAAAATATGGGGGTTCAAGATTTTCAAGTGCATTTACCCAGATATCACTAGCCTATATTCCACCATCCAGCTCCTTTCCTATTAGGGAACTGACACTGGCATAGGACACTTACCAAGGATAAGAATTCATTCAACTTTCTCTGAAGTTCTGATACTCTAACATTAAGTCCTGGGTCTTATCAGCCAACCTGTGGCAACTGGAAATGAGAGCCCATTTACACATTGCAAAGAATGACTAACTTACACTTTGCCTTGAATTGGTGATTAATTGAACGGAAACTGTTATTTTTTCTATTCAAATCACCACTGGCACTCAGCAGTGGCCATTCAATTTCACAGTCCTTATAATTACTGTATCTCTCGTTTCTCTTAAATGCCAGAGTTCCTGCACAAGCCAACTCATTTCCTATCACCTATATCTCATCTCAGTTCACCACAGATGAATAACATCTGTATTGCCACAGCATTCCAGGAAATATCGGTACTCAACATACTACCAGTGATTTGCTAGTCAACTGTGAGTAACCAAATACGGTATCCCGATTCTTAGAGTTGGCTTCCTAGGAACAATCATGATAACAATTCTCTTACAATGGTGCAGTGGATTGAATGTCCCCCCAAACTCATTGAAGCTTAATCCCCAGTGTAACTGTTGAGGGTGGAAAGTCCTGTTATAATAACTGTAAGGTGGGGCCTTGAGGAGGTGATTGGATCATGAGGACCATGCCATAATGAATGGATTAATGCATCGGTGCTTTAATGGTGGTCGTGGGCAAAGTTCTGAGGGCTTTAAAAGGAGAACACACAAGGAGCTATCTCTCTGCTCTGCCGTTCTGCCATGTGAGACCCCTGTGTCACTGTCACCACCAACAAGCTCTCAGCAGATGTGTTCCCTGGACTTCGGGCTTCCCAGCTTTCAAAACTGTAAGCACCAAATATCACTTTCTTGCAAATTACCCAGTTCCAGGTATTTTGTTATAAGCTACAGTAGCAGACTAATAAACGGTGGTTTCTTAGGGGAGCATGGGAAAGCTATTATTGTGTAAGTGATTTAATGATGGAGTGCTTTCAGAAGATACCTGTAAGTTAGTGAGGGAATTGGGTTTAGGTAAGAGATGAAACAGCAAAAGATATGGACTCAGCTGAAGAATAGCTTCAGCTGTACCCCAATAGTTGCTATTGGGAGTGAATGACACCAGAGCTTTGTTGCCTTGTGAAAAGGGGGCAAGGCCTCTATATCCTTGTATCAGTATTTCACTGTATGAATATACCACATTTTATTTATTCACTCATCACCTGATGGACATGTGGATTGCTCTTCTTCTTGGCTAGTATGAATAAAACTGCTATTACAAATACAACTACTGTCAACATTCACGTACTGATCTTTGTATGGACTAAGCTTTCATTCTCTTGAATGAATACCTATAAGTGGAATGTCTGGATCATTTTACGTTTAAATATATGTATAATATTTTAAAACAACTGAGAAAGTGTTTTCCAAAGTAGCTATACCATTTGGCACTTTCTATAACAGTATTTGAGAGACTCAGTTACTCTGCATCCTTGCCATCTCTGGTTTTATCAATATTTTAATTGTAACCTTTTTAAAGTGTATGTACAGTTATCTCATTATGGTTTTATCTTTCATTTTGCTAATGAATTATTATGTTGAGCATTTTTATGTGTTTTTTTGTCAACTATGTTCAGTTTTACAGTGTCTGTTCAAATCTTTTATGATTGGGTTATTTGTATTCTTGCATTTGAGTTGTAAGAGTTCTTTATATATTCTCATTAGTTCTTTGATATAGTGTTGAAAATATTATATATAATTTATTGTGTTTTGTGCAGTATATATAATATTATAGTTGTATGCATTACATTTATATACATAATAAACCTCACAGGACAATGATGAGTTTTGCTTTAAACAGTCATGTAATATTTAAAAAAAATTAACACTACATATTAAGTTACATTTATCAGCACACTTATCATTTTCAATGTTCTTCTTTCATATGTGAAGCTCCAAATTTCCGTCTGGGGTCATTTTCCTTCAATCAAATCTTTCTCTAGCATTTCTTGTAGTCTGGGTATAGTGGCAGTGGATTCACTTAGCTTACATTTTCTGAAAATATTTTCATTTTACCTTCATTCTTAAGGGATACTTTCAGTAGATATATATATAATTCTGGATTGACTTTTTTTTTTTCTCTTGTATACTTTTACTGGGTCATTTCAGTCTCTGGCTTCTAGGGTTTCTATGAAGAATACATATTCATTTGTAGTGCCGTGATCCAACAGAGGGAGGGAACATTCCTAGGGCTACAAATTGGAGCTGAGGGGAGAGAGAGGCAAGAGGAGGGAGGTTGGGGGATAATTGGGAGGGGACAAAGAGTAGAAAAGTAATTTCTGGTAATGGGTATAACCCCAGTATGAATCTGGCCCCCAAATCATGGACAGAAGGGAGGACAATCAGCTTCGTATCTCATGAATATTTGTAATAAATAAGTAAGTAAGTAAATAAATAAATTAAATAACTGGTATAACAGACACTGACCTATCAAAATAGATGTCCAACTAACCAGAATGGATACTGGCTGTGAGCAACTAGAATGGCCAAACTACTTGGTACCAGCTAAATATCAACCCTGATTATTTAAAATGGTCTTTTACATGGTCATGAGAGTCAGTGTAAAGTTGATTTGTAAACTGAAAAGCATCAGGGGAACATATGTTAAAATATGTTTTAGACACAGCTGAACTGAGGTTTAGATCACAGATATATAGAAGAAAATAAAAATATTTGCTTGAATTTATATTCTTATGATTGCTTACAGACTGAGAATTCCAATTAATTCCCTTCCTCTCATAAATTTTCAGATGAAATAGACATTTTAAAAAGTCAGGTTTGGGTCTCTTTCAATTCAACCATCATCAATAAGACCATGCTTATTTGTCCAAGTGTAAGTCACTTTTTAAAATTATAAAATATCTCTCATTCCATGTCTGGAATGATCGTCTCTAACATTTCTGATGGTTATTTTGAGGTGGTGGGATATAAGGTAATTTTTTTGTTTTGTTCTTTGTAATCTTTGGTGTTCGAATTTTTTACATTTCATTAAAATAATAATCATTTAAATAAAAAATCTATTTTTCTGAAAGCAATTTTTCTTTTCACCCTAGTTAGTTTTACTATTTTTTCTTTCTGATTTTCTTTTGTTTCACTATAATATGCCTAGGCATGAATATTTAAAATTTATCTTGTTAGGTTCTCACTGAATTTATTAAACCTATAAATTTATGTTTTTCACCAGATTTGGGAATTTTTAAACCATTGTTTCTTCTAATATGTATTTTTTCTTCTATCTCTCTTCTCCATCTGAGACACCAATTTCCCATATGCTACACCATTTAAAAATTTCCTACAGTTCCTTAAGTCTCTGTTTACTTTTTCACCATTTTTCCCTCCCCTTTCTTCAAATTAGCTGATTTCTATTTACTTGTCTCCAAGTTCACTGACTTGTTCCTCTATCATTTTTCTGCTATTAAGCCAATCCAGTCCTTTATATAGAAGTCAGATACTATATTTTCAGTTGTAAAATTTTGTTGGTTCTTTTTATATTTTTCTCTGCTAATATTTACTGTATTTTTATTCTTTATTAATATATTTTCCATTAACTCAGTGAACATAATTACAATAGCTGCTTGAAAGTCCTTGTTTGATACTTCCAACATCTGGGTTTTCTCCAAGGCTAGGTTACAAATTCCTGACCTTGGTATGTCAAGTGATTGTGTAGTTTATCTTTATTGTGACTATTGTGTTGTGAGAACAGGATTCTTACTCTAAAGACTGTTGATATTTTGGAATTAGTGTACAAATGACTTGGTTAGACTTACAGTGCAAACTATTATGCCTTTGGTGGACTCAGATCTCAGTTTAGTTCTTTAAACTATAGTTGGATATTGCTTTAAGTTGCATGATGTATATGTGGTTCAGGATTTATCCAGAGACTTGAGTCAAGTTTAAACACATAATTAGGGTTTTACTTTCTCTGGTACTCCTTTCAGTGTTCAACTCATGTATCAAGCAACTTGATGGTCTTAGGCTTCTCTCCCTGCTTTCTGCAAACAGATTTTTTTTTTTTTTTAAATTTTGGAGTTTTATTCACTGCACTCACTCTCAGGGCAAAGTGTGTATACACATGCTCACACATACATATCAGGGAATTCATTTCATGCCAGTCGCTAAGTTTTGATTTCCCTCCAAAATCTGCCTGTCTCTGTTCAATCTCCAGAGCACTCGAGTAGTTATTTTCAAAATAATTTATCCAGGGGCCGAGCCTGTGGCGCACTCGGGAGAGTGCATTGCTGGGAGCGCAGTAGCGCTCCCGCCGTGGGTTCTGATCTGGCTGGTGTGCTCACTGGCTGAGCACCGTGCGGCCGATCTCAAAAAGGACAAAAAATAAATAAATAAATAAATAAATAATTTATCCAGGGTTTATAACTGTTATTTCTGGGGAGACCCATTTGTAAGAATACCAGTCCTTTACACTGGAAGTGGAATTTGTCTGGCCTACTTCTTAATTACTCAGTTGCTTTTTTTTTCTAAATGATACAAGCTTCAATAACACTCCTTTAAATCTACTAAGGATATTTCATTGGTCATCAATTGCTGACCAGTTAAAGGGTCCTACATTTGATTTCTTATCAAAATACTTTCCTTGCAGAAGCAAAGTTTATGTTCATTTTCCCTTCTTGAGATCACAAGGTTGCAATCACATCACACACATGCAAAACTTTGTAAAATTTACTATGGAGTGTCTGTGTGTGTGCGCATGTGTGTATATCTGTATTTCCAGAGAAGAATGAGACCCACAACAAGAAAGCCATTTTCTAAGGTCACTCTATGAACCCATGGCATGCAAGAACCAGTTTCTTAAATACTCAAAGAATTTCATTAACAGCAGGGCTTCAACCAAAGAGGATAACTGATTAGCCATTTTTTAGTGCCCTCTAGGCCTTTCGATTGTGACTGGGATTGGCGCTGTGACTTTCTTTAGCTGATGAGATGTTTGCAAATTTGATACAAGCAGAGGCTTGAAAATTGCTATTGGGTTTGCTTGCTCTGGATTTTCTGCCATGAGAGCATGCCCAAGATAGCCTGATAAATTATCACACACATGGAACACAGCCAAATTGTCCAAGTCATGTCTGCCGAAAAAAATTCGTAGATAAGACCCAGCCAGCTGATTCCCAGTGATAATGAGCCCAGATAAGGTTAGCTAAATCCAGGCAAGTTCAGCTGAACCCTGCAAACTAGTGAGTCAATTAAATGATCCTCGTCATATGACACAGGGTTTTATGGTTGTTTGTTATGCAGCATTATTGTGGCTAAAGGTGGGTAACACACACATATCATATTTTATCCTCACGGCTCTCTGATGTTACTCCCCTGCATCCTCTGCAACACCTATTGAAACTTTTCCATCCTTAATCCTCTTCACAGAACAATTTCTGGGATTCCTCCAAGACAATGTAGTTTTCTGTTTGTTTGCTTGTTTTTTTGTTTGTTTTTCTCTCTTTTTCTGATGGCCTTTTTTATGTAATAGTTTATTTTCTCACACCTTGACTTGGAGTTAGGAGGTTTGCATTTTACACTGCCTCTTCCAAATCCTTTCTCTTCTGTATTTGTGCAATGTAAGCTTTTCCTAAAAAATAACCTGGTCACTAGCCTCCTAAGATCTTCTGAGGTTAGTGAATATCTTACACAGATTTGGATCCCCCGTGTCTATCTTTGTCAGAGAGGAGAGCTCAATAAAAGCCTTTTAGGTGAATAAACATAAAACTTCATATCTGAGAATATCACCATCTGGCAATATGCTTCTGTGTTTATCCTTGCTGTGTTCATCTACCAACCTTCTCGTTATTGTTCCATCTCTGTTGAAGACTTGTAATTTACTCACTGTCTTCCTTTTTACCTCAAGCTTTGTAGTCATCCAAGGAATTAAATGTCCACATTGAAAGCTTATGTAACACCTAGCTTTACACCTATTTGAACTCCTTCACTCCAATATTTGTTTTTCTAAATTTCATCCGTCAGAATACATGATGGCATTCTAATCCTTATAATCTTTTGGGATAGTTTATTCTCCAAAATCTTCAATTCCAGTACATTACACCATATGTCATAACTGCCTATCGTTTAAGTTCTTATATGTTTTATCTCCAGTATGTCTTTACTAGATCTATTTTTTCCTAAATAATCAGTCTTCTCCTGTCTTTCTCCCCTTGATTTATCACCTACCTACTCTAGACAAATAATCCATTATTTTACCTACTGTGCAAAGACAAAGATTACAAAAAAAGCCACCTTCATTTGTTAGATATATTCTTTAATTTCAATTATCTTCAAAGCTTACTTCATCTTAACTACATTGGGGCCTATGCCTGCACCAGTGGACTAAATTTAACCTGTTTTAGGTCATACGTTGCAAATTGCAATAGGCACTTCTTGGCCAAAATTTATTTTTAGATACTGTTGTTGTTTGACTTTTCATTTCTTCCTATTATCTCCTAGTGCTAGTAAATCTGCAAAGAAGAAAGAAAGAACATTGTTTCATTTGTAAAATTTTTTTTAGGACTTGCATTGTTTCAGGTTAGTGTGCCGAATTATTTGCAAACTCAGCAATGGCTTTTCTGAAATTTTGGCAAAAATCACATGCTTCCTGTTGCTAAATGAAAAATGCCACAGTGTCTGAAATTCAATGGATCCTTTGTCACAAAGGCAATTCAAGACTTTCCCACTTGTCATTCTAGGAAGTATTCTCTTAAAAGTGTCTCAAAATTTTTTTCGGAACAGATATTAACTTCTGAACCTTTCTTCTTCTGTAATGTAGCTTTAGACACAGAGATATTATTTAAGAAAAGTCTATTTCTCCTTTTATGTTTCTCATTATTTTTTCAATAACAGAAATAATTAAGTAAATGTTTGATAGGAAGAAACTATGAGGGGAAAAGGCTTTAATAAGAGTTTTTGCAATATGCTATTTATTCTTTCTATTTTTTCATGTTTTTCTAAAATGAGACATAGCTCTTTGTTCAAAGTGAAGAAAAAGCAGTGTTTCAGTCTCTTGTGAATATGGTGTCTGAGTTCACTATTCTCCCACCACATATATACTCTGCCCTTCTCTTTTCTGTTCTTTCTCAAAACTGTACCTTTTGTACTCTGGCTTATTATTGGGTTTAGTCAATGGATGGCACTGGCGGGAGATAGACGGGGAAGAAAGCTCAAGGTCATTTCTTCCCTCCCTCAGTGCTCAGGTCCTGGCAACAACTGGATTTCTTTGAGTTTACAGATCACAGGCCCCCACTTCCCATGGCTTTAGCTCTCACTGGGCTCTGGTCACACCACTTCTTTCTCTCTTTCCAGTGTAGTACTAGAGATAGAAATAGCTCCAACTTTATTTCTTGGGTGCCTGTATTATTTTTCTATCACTGTGTAAAAAATTACCAAAACCCTAGCAATTTAAAATAAGAAATACTTAATATCTCAGATTCTGTGGGTCAGGAATCCAGACAAAGTTTACCTGGGTGCCTCTGGCTTAAGTTCTCTCATGAGGTTTCTTGATGGGGAAAGGTAGTATCTGTTTCTAAAGTTATCGATATGACTGTTCATGGGCCTCAGTTCCTAGCCACATGGGGCTCTTCACAGGACTGCCTCATGATATGTCAGCTGGATTCCCCCAGAGTAAGAGATCGAAAAGAGGGTGAGAGTAAGTATGCCTAAGAAGGAAACCAAAGACTTTTAATAACCTAATTCTGGAAATGAAATCTCATTGCTTCTGCCATATTCTATTCATTAGGAATGAGTCAACGTAGAATTCTTGGTTGACAAGTTTTCTTCAGTGCTTTGAAGATATCCCTCCACTGTTTTCTCACTTGCTTTGTTTTTGATGAGAAATCTGCTTTGCTCCTCATCTTTGTTTATCTCTACACAATGTGTCTTTTTACTCTGATTTCTTTTTTTTTTTTTTTTTGTCTTTTTCCGTGTCCGGCAACAGATCGCAACCCTCAGTGTTGCTCCCGCACCGGACCAGGGACCGGCAACGGGACCGCAACCCTCGGCATTGCTCCCGCGCCTCGCTCAGCCAGTGAGCGGGAACCGGTCCGTATGTGGGACCCGAACCCTCGGGTGTGAGCGCCGCCACGCTTCCCAAGCGGTGCACTATCCAGTGTGCCACCGGGCCGGCCCGAACTCTGATTTCTTTTAAGGTTTTTCTTTATCACTGGTTTTCAAAAATTTTATAGTAATATACAGTTCCATAGTTTTGTTCATGTTATTTGTGCTTTAGTTGTGTTGAGCTCCTTGAATATGTAGGTTTATACTTTGCTCAAATTTGGAAAAAAAAAAAAAACACAGCCAACATTTACTCAATTTTTTTTTACCATCATCTTTCGGAGATTTCAATTAAACAAAATAGGCTACTTGAAGTTAACCCCGAGCTCAGTGATTCTCTTTCCATTGGGGAGGGATTATTTCTTCTTCCTACGTTTAATTTTTCACATTTTCTATTGCTGTATCTACATGTTCACTAATTTTTCTTCTGTTTTGTTTAATATGTCATCAGTCCCACCTAATGCATTTTTATCTCTGACATTGTAGTTTTCATCTCTAGAAGTTTGATTTGGGTATTTTTATATCTTCTTTGTTTCTACTTAATTTTTTGAACATATTTAATGCAATTATAATAATTTAGGCTTTATGAAGGTCCTCAAAATTCTTATCCCATTATAGCATCATGTCAAAGTTCAGAATCTCATTATCTTAATCAAGCTATATGGGAACAAGACTCGTTGGGTATAGTTCTTTAAGGGAAAGCCTGGGACACAATTTCTTTCCATCTGTAATCCTGTGAAACTAAAAAGACAAGTTATCTTCCCAAAACACACCCCACATACAAAGCATAAACAGACCTATGATAACAGCTGTAGATAATCCTCTTCAAAAAGAGTGAAAATGGCAGCCATAGAGGAGGCACTGCTCTATACCTATTCGGGACAAATGCTGCAATTTCCTTCGTTAAGTCTCAAGACCTGGGAGACGCTTCATGGTTTTGAGCTCTACCCTCTGACCTATTGGTTCCACCGTCTGAGTTATCTTTCCTTTCTCATGAATGGTAGCATGTGTTTGTTACTTAGCATTTCTCTCAAACTACTTTGTGCCAATACAATTCTGGAGGTTCAAAGATCCGTCCCCATTCTTTATTATCCTCAGTCCAAACCTGTGATGTTTCTTCATATATAATTCTTTTAAGGACCTTATAGGCATCTTTGAAACTTCTTAAGATTCACTTTATTAGACATATGCCACACCTACACACCTCTTTGAAATAAGCCTCTTTACCTTGAGCTTCTTCTGGGAAGGCTGAAGGATAACACTCTCAAGCTTTCGTGATGGTCTATTGTTTTATTGAGAAAATCTATAAAGCACAGGCTTAATCTGTATGAGGGACATTTGTGTGACTGAATAGTACTTTGAGACACTATTTTTAAGCTCTCTGAGGTTTGGACAAAAGGACTTATAGTCACAGTCTTGGCTTCATCTTTAAACCACTTTATTCTGGATGTTCCCTTGATTTGGTCTTTGATGAGAAGGTATTTCTTAATTTTATCATCTTTTACCATCATGTGAGGTTGAGAAACTTTAAAATCATCGACAAAATATGGGAGTCAATTTGGAATTGTGCAGCAGCCTTTGAAGAGAGTGCTAGTAAAGCATTAGATTCTTTAAGATACCAGCTAGTTCTCTTGTTGATCTAATGGGAGCAGAAGTCTGATTTCAGCTACTCCACATGGTAGCAGCAGTAGTCCCTACTCATATCCTAGCATTTTGCTTGTTTTTTTGTTATTGCTTTTTTTTTTTTTTTTAATAACAGATTATACTTTTTCTCCTAAAGCCTTTGTAATCAGATAGTACTACTAATTATTTCCTGGGCCAGTGAGCCAAGATTTTCCATTTCCAGACTTATGGATAGGATATTCCTTCATGGATTCTGGCTTTTATGAATTTGGAACATAGTTTATCTCAGCTCTGTGTCCCAGATAGTTCTGACTTCTCACCACCTTTATCTGCTTGTTCCTTAAAGCCCAGAACCCTTTTAATAATACTCATAATCTGTTTAAGTACATCAACAGGGTGTTTTTCAGCCCCTGTTCACTATTCTGTCTTTGTTTTATTATTTTTTGAAGCTGTACATATTAAATGTATATATCAATGGGTTTGGGGATAAGTATACACCCATCAAACCATCACCACAATCAAAACCATAGACATATTTGTCACCTCCCCAAATTACTTCCTACCCTTTTTTTCATTATTCTTTGTGTTAAGAACACTTAGCTTAAGATCTTCCTTCCCAGAAAATTTGAAGTATTCAATACAGTATTATTGTTAGCTATAAGCACAATGCTGTATAGTAGATCTCCAGAAATGATCTTGTAAAATTGAAACTTTTTTCCCTATGACCAGCATCTTCCCATTTCCATCTCTCTCCAGCCCTTGTCATTCACCATTCTACTGTCTGCTTCTATGAGTTTGGCTATTTTAGATTCCACATATAAGTGAGATTATACAGTTATTTGTCCTTTTGTGTTTGGCTTATTTCACTTAGCATAATGTCACCCAGGTTCACCCATGTTGTCACAAATGACAGAATTTCATTGATTTTAAGGCTGAGCAATATTCCACTGTATGAGTATACCATGTTTTCTTTATCCATTCATTCATTTACAGACATTTATATTTTTTTGGTATCTTGTCTTCTGGGAATAAAGCTGCAGTGAACATGGGAGTGTGGATATCTTTTCAAGATTCTAATTTTAATCCCTTAGGATAAACACCCAGAAGTGCGTTGCTGCATCATATGCTAGTTCTATTACTAATTTTCTCAGGAACCTCTATACTGTTTCCCATGATCGATGTACCAACTTACATTTCCATTAATAATGTACAAGGGTTCCCTTTTATACACATCCTCACCAACACTTACCTTGTTTTTATGATAATAGCCATCCTAAGAGGTGTGAGGTGATATTTCATTGTTCTTCTGATTTGCATTTTTCTGATTATTAGTGATGTTGAATATATTTATTTTTTATTAATTTCTTATATTTTTAAATAAAAGAAACTCATTTATTTTAAATGCTTGTCCTATTAATCCTGTCTTTTGAATGATAAATTTCAACTTCAAATGTAATGAAAATGAAATATTTTAATATATATTTTTTTATTTATACCTATTTATGGGGTAAAGAGTTGATTAACAGTATTTCTGTACAGTATGTGATGATCAAATTAATATTATTAGCATGCTCATCATTACATACCATAATTACTTTTTGTGACCCTTACCCAATTATTACCTATTCCCCCTCTCCATTCCTCTTTTCCATCTCTAGTAACTATAGGTCTGTTCTCTCCTTTTAGAAATTCAGGTGTGGAATATATTTAAATATACCAGTTGGCTATTTTATGTCTTCAGAAAAATGTCTATTCATTTCCTCTGCCGACTTTATAATCAGGGGGAAAATAATCATTTTTATGCTACTGAGTTGTAGGAGTTCCTCACATGTATCAGATATTAACACTTAATCAAATACATAGCCATGACCAGTTAACCTTATAGGTTTGGGTTTATTTTGAGGCTTTCTATTCTGTTCTGTTGATCTATATGTCTGTTTTTAAGCAAGTACCATCCTGTTTTGATTACTGTAGCTTTATATTATAGTTTCAAATCAGGGAGTGTGATGCCTCCATCTTTGACTTTTTGCTCAAGATTGCTTTGGCTATTCAGGGTTTTTCTTTGCTACATATGAATATTAGGATGATTTTTTCTACTTCTGTGAAAAATGACATTAACGGGGATTGTATTGAATCTGTAAATTGCTTTGGGTGCTATAGATATATATATTTTTTTCCTTTTTGTCTTTTGTCGTGACCGGCAACGGATCGCAACCCTCAGTGTTGCCCCCGTACCGGACCGGGACCGGCAACGGAATCGCAACCCTCAGTGTTGCACCCGCACCTCGCTCAGCCAGTGAGCAGGAACCGGTCTGTATGTGGGATCCGAACCCTCGGCGGGAGCGCCGCCACGCTTCCAAGCGGCGCACTGTAGCAGTGCGCCACCAGGCCGGCCCCTGGTGCTATAGATATTTTAACAATATTAATTCTTCCAGTCCATGGACAGTAATATCTTTCCAATTATTTGTGTCTTTCTCAATTCTTTCATCAATGTTTTATAGTTTTCAGTGTACAGGTCCTTCACCTCCTTAATTAAATTTATTCCTAAGTATTTAATACTTTTTGATGCTATTGTAAATGGGATTCTTTCTTTTTGTAATGAGGAATGTGCTAATTATCCCAATCTGATCATAACATATTTTACACAGGTATTGATATGCAACTCTATAGCCCACAAATATGTGTAAT
Organism: Galeopterus variegatus; assembly: GCF_000696425.1. Lineage (NCBI taxonomy): Eukaryota > Metazoa > Chordata > Mammalia > Dermoptera > Cynocephalidae > Galeopterus > Galeopterus variegatus. Next base: position 8,424 of record NW_007734071.1, on the reverse strand, counting down.
CAATTATGTCTCAGTTAAAGAATTTTTTTTAAAAGAACTGCTTTTGCTGCACTATATGTAGGTACTTTAAAAAGTTAATGGAAATTTTTGTATTATCTTTCAGTTACATTTTTCCACAAACTTTTTGAAGTAATTTCATGTAAGTTTTGGTATGTTGTTTCCATTTTTATTTACCTCAGTGTATTTTTTTTTTAATTTCTTTTTTGATTTTTCTTGACCCTTTTGTTGTTAGGAGTATTCTGTTTAATTTCCACATACTTGTGAATTTTTTGAAATTCCTCCTGTTATTGATTTCTAGTTTTATGCCCTTCTGGTTGGAAAAGGTACATAATATAATTTCAATCTTCTTAAATTTGTTAAAACTTGTTCTGTTGCCTAACATATGACCTATCCTGGAGAATGTTTTGTGTGCACTTTAATGTGTATTCTGCTTCCGAAGGATGGAATGTTCTGTATATATGTATTAGGTCTATTTGGTCTATGCTGTTCTTCAAATCTGCTGTTTTCTGATGCTGGGGCAGACCTGGAGCCTGGATCTGTGGAGGCCAGCCTGGTGTAGGGGCAGACTTGGAGACTAAATCCATGCAAGTTGGTTTGGGACCAGGGACCACTGGTGAAGGCCTGAAACCCTGGTCCACGGGGGCCAGCCGGGCATTGGGATTTACCAGAGTGGGCCTGGAACCTGGGGATATGGTGAAGTTGAATACTCACTTCACTCTCTATATCCCTGAGGAGCTCTCAAAGGAAGGCCCCTTACTGAGTGGGTTTGGGGGAGAGGTGACTCCAGTATGGTGAAACTGTCCTTCCTAATCTCTTCAGTGTATCTTTTGTCATTTCTTGTGCTGCCCATGTACTATAATCTTTTGTTTGGAGTCTGGAGCTCTCATAAAGATATTTTTGTGTGTGGATGGTTGTTAAGATGGGTGTTTCTGTGAGAGGATGTTGGTGGAATATCCTATTCTACCATCTTGCTGACATCCTGGATTTTTTAAATCAGTGTAGTTCCCTTTATTGCTTTTAAGCTCACTGTATTAGTCCATTTTTTGTGTTGCTATAACAGAACTACAATGAGACTGTGTAATTTATAAAGAACAGAGGTTTATTTGGCTTACTGTTCTGGGACAGCTGCATCTGGCATGGGCTTCAGGCTGCTTCTATTCGTGGCAGAAAGCGGCAGGCAGCCGGCGGGTACAAGCAGATCACATGGTGAGAGGAAGCAAGAGAGAGAGAGAGGAGGTGCCAGGGTCTTTTAAACAACCAGCTCTCATGGGAGAGCATTAACCCATGACTCAATTCCCAACACTGCCACATTGGGAATCAGATTTCCACATGAATTTTGGTGGGGACGATATATCCAAACTCTTATCACTCACCATTTTGGAATCTTGGGATGCTGTGGATGAGGGCTTACAGGAAAATGGGAAAAACGAATAGGAAACTGAAGATGCCTAGACAATGCAAAATATAGATAAGTAAAATGTATCTTATGTCACATTACAGTAGATGTCATGGAAAAAAATTAAAGCAAAAAGCAAAGTGAAGAAATTGTTAGAATGGTGGTGGGTGTTATTTTATATTGAAAGAAGATAGAAGTCCTCACAGATAAAGTTAATTTTTAGCAAAGGACTCAGGAAGTGAGAAAGGAACTCATTGGGAAAATGTTCCTGGAAAAGAAAATGTAAGGTGCAAAAACTCTGAAGCTGATGATTGTCTGATGTGTTTTTGATATAGCAATAAAGCCACTGTTGTTAAGGGTCACCATAGCTGGAGCAAAGTAAACAAAGACAAAAGTAGTAAATGATATTTAACATAAGAGTTGGGGGAAGACAGCTTGTGTAAGAACTTGTACACTATAATACATTTGACTCTTATTAATGAGGAACCATTAGAGGCTATAGAGGAGAGGAAGGACAATCTGTTCTACCAGTTTTACTCTAGCTACAGTGTTGATATTGAATTTAGTGGCAAGGGCAGCCAATTAGCTAACCAGTTAGGAGGATACTGCAGTATTAGACACAAGAGATTATAATACCTTGATCCAAGGTAGTAACCAAGTTTTGTTGTTGTTGTTTGGTTTTGTTTATTTATGTACTAGTTCTTTGTGTGTGGACTGAGTGGGTGGGTGCGTGAGTTTCCATGTCAACTCAGTATGCAATGTAAACCAAATGTCCTAACATCAGAATATTTTAAGTGAAAATACCTTAAGTCAGTTTCCAAACAGGAAACAGAAGACACATTCAAATAATGATAATGTGAAGAGTGCTAGTATACAAAAAGATTGTTGACAAAGGTATAGGCAGAAATCAACTTCAATCAAGAAGGAAAGGGTGCTCTTTGATGTAGCCAGTCAGAATTTTAGTGGAGAGAGCTGAGTGGAGTAGGGTTGAGAGTGGATGTAGACAGACAAATAGAAGACATACAGCTCACACACATTCACACACACACATATACACACACACCCAAACACATCACTAAATCATAGAATAGCCGTAAAGGGTCCTCCAAAAACAATTTATTACCACTTATTTTTAACTATTGCTTGAGTGATTACTTAAGATTTTTCATTTTCCATAGTCTAAATTCTACTGTAATGTTAAAATACAAGTCCATGATACAGGATACATCACATAAGATTTATTAATATGTTAAATGAATTAACCTCTGCTTTACGCACATGAGGCTCATAAATTTTTATAAAATTCTCTTTTCACATAAAATTGCAATGATACAAGTATATGACATCACATTTTTATTAAGGTGGTTGGAAGTTGAAATTCTACACTTTTATAATGTTAGTATCATGTTTGGGCTTTCTTAAAGTTAGAGCTTGAGACAAATTCTTAGTGCAAGGAATTTATTTGAGGAGTCCTAAAAATCAGAAGTGAGAGAGTGGGAAGCAAGAGATAGGTAAAAAGGAGAAGCCGATGTAAATAGGCGTTATTGAGTTTGCTACTGTGGGCATAATTCACTTGGGAACACTGAGAAGCATAAAGAGTGACATCCAGAAGTGACCACCTGGAAGATGGAAGGCTGTAGAATTAATCCCTTGAGGCTATAGAATTAAATCCCATACTCCATTGGTTGAAGTTTGCCCCAGTGTCATTAACACAACTCCACCCACAAACCTACATTCTCCAGTGTACTTTTGAAATAAGTTGCCTGGAAGCAGAGGCCGAGGGTCAGAGTGAAAAGCACATTCTTTTCACTCACTTGGAAAAGGATCCTACGGCTGCAAGTGAAGTTGGAACTGTCCACCAGGGCTGTGACTAAAATAAAGGATAGCCTAGGGTATGTGGCATGAAAACCACAGACCTCCGATAAAGTAAACTAGAGGCTAAACAATTTGAGCCATATTTAATGAATAAAACATATCATCTACATTCCGTGGAAACCCTGAATTTCCTTCCTTTCGATAAATTTTCCTCTTGCATTCAAATATGAACATTATTAAATCTCCAAAGAAATTGCAATTTTAATAAAGATATTCTCTTCTTAAAAAAATAATGACACTTTGGAAACCAACTAAAAAGACCATAACATGTGTATTAACATTGTTTAGCACATGATAAATCAAGGTGACCACAAACCTATTCATTTATTTTAAAAGAATAAGCTATTTGTAATTTAAGAGTGAATTATTATGCACTTTGATAAATCAGCCTCATAAGTTTTAAATTAGACTAAAGTAAAATAAAGCCCTCTAATGGTATTCTGTTGAGGAAATTATTGACAATCAATGTGGATTTTAATTACAAATTTAAGATTCATTGAAGCACAAACCTACATGATCATTTGCTTTGTTTTTTCTCTAATGTAGGCATTTGAGCATGGAAAGTTAATGCCAGATTTTTAACAAAGCAGGCAAAGTTCCTTGCCTTTTAAGGTCGAAAGTAACATCCTGAGCTCCTTTGATTTAAAATCTTGGAGGCATTGAGTGTTTTCAGCTATCTGACTTTCTAAATAAAGTCTTGCAAAGGCATGATTCTGATTTGTATGGTTAAAACAGGAACCGATATTTGAATATCTAGAAAATCTGAATTGTGATATGTTAACAATTTTAACAGAATGTTCTGCAGTTTATGAGAGAAAAAAATCTCAGATCAAAACATATAAATAATTTTTTCATCCCATTAAGGTAAGAAAGGTAAAAGACCTCTCCTCCTGCAGAAATAATTTTTAAAAATCATCACATAAATAACTTTTTTTCTTTAAAGCCATTGAAAAGCTATAAACACAAAGAAATATATACATATAAAAAATAAATTCTAGCGGGATGAGCCCTTCCCACATGATCAAAGGACAGAGTATTCTTTCCTGCCTGGTGATAATTACTGAACTGGGGTCAGACAGACAAAGGGAAAAGTCTGCCAGAGATCGACAGTCTTAGCTAAGAAGAAAAGAAACCAGCCAAAAGTCTGATGAACCTGTAGCCTGGAGTGTTGGTATTTAATCAACTGAGGTGCAAAGATACCCACACCCAAAAAGTAATTCTCATGAATTGTTAGTTTTGAGATCTAGAGGACTTGAGGGTCTGAAGTCTAGTAGTCTTGCATTATTTAGTCCCAGAGTCCATTTAGAGGAAGAATTCTGACCTCATGCTCATGGCATAGGAAACTCAATTTAAGTTCTGATAAAATGAAATATGTCAGCTCCGTGGTGACACAGAATGTCAGGTTTTGGCTCTAAAACCAAAGAAGGATTAAGGCTATAAACCTTCCCCAAACCAACTCAACTCCTGACCGGATCAATCTGATCACCCATGCTTTCTGGTTGTCTAAAAGGGAATGGGACACTCACAATCAGGGGAAGATACATATGCAAGTGTGTGTATATGTGTTTATATATGTAATACATAATACACACTGTGTAGCAAACACTGTGTGATTAATACATATGTATACTCACACATAGTTTGTACTATATAATTTATAATTTTGAAATATGATATGTAATATACACTAAAATAATATATGTAAAATAATATATAATATACAACATACAACACTCCATACACATATTATTACTTGATCTTCTACTGTTTTTTACACACAATAGCTGAAATACAATAAAAAAATTAAAAAATGTGAAGATATGGAATGGGACCTATGATAAAGAAAAAGAAAACAACCAATAGAAACAGACCCAGTGTTTATCCATATTCTGCAATTATCAGACACTTTCAAACAATTATGAAAATCACATTAAAAATCTGCATTAAAAAAGTATATTATGGGAGGTCTGGGCCAGATGGCTGACTAGAGGTACCTGTTGCACGTGCCTCCCCTGAAAGTTAATTCAGAACTTATGTTGCAGAAGCACAAAAAGGCTAATCAATACCATTTTATCTTTTTCTTGTACAAATTATTTTTAGAAAATTTTAGATTTCCAGTTGGGTTAAATTGTGGACCTCTGTTTGAGTTTTTAATTTCCTTCCACTGTATCCAGTGTTTTTGTGTGGTTACTGAATATACTGCAGGGGTATTCTCTCTACTCTGCTCATATTTATAACTTTCTCCAGAGAGTCTCAAAACTTTATCATCAGCATTAAGAGCCTCTTCCATTGCAATGGTTGTTTCATTAGGTTTAAGAACCTGGGCTAAGTCACATTTGAATTAACCCCTAGTGTGTGCCATGGATTTTTTTTTTTTTTTTTTTTTTTTCCTGTATCCTGTAGCCATAAGGATCAGGATCTTCAATATTGCAAAGAGAGAAGTAAGAAGTAGCAG
>NW_007734071.1:0-2684 GCF_000696425.1 Galeopterus variegatus | reverse complement strand
TTTCAAAAAGGTTTTTTTTTTTTTTTTTTTTTTTTTTTTTATCCTGTAGCCATAAGGATCAGGATCTTCAATATTGCAAAGAGAGAAGTAAGAAGTAGCAGCTGAAGAAACATTATTTGGGGTCCTAGTGAGTCATCTACTTTTAGGAGTATGAACTAAGCATGCCACATGATGACTTTTTCAACACAAGCAACCAACTGATAGTCCCATATATTGCACAGGATTCCCATTTTTCTCCTGAGAATTCTAAATTATGAGAATGTATAACTGTTTGAAACACATAACCAATAGTCATGAGGCAAGAGTCATTTCCCTGAGGCTAGTGCCATGGCTTTTACGGGAATTGAGACACATGATTCAATCTGAGACACAGACATAAGGTCTCAGCAAAGAAACATAACCCAGGATCATTTTATGTTGGACACCAATCTCATGCTCCTTTCCCCAAATGCTAATTATAGAAACTTTAGACTTAAATGGTTAAGTCTATAACAGATGTTCAGTAGGACTTAGAAAATGTGGCATCAGAGAGCCCAGATCAAAGCACAATCTTTCCAGCATGCAACAGCATAGCTCAAAGTGCCTGGTATCAACAGGCAGCAGAGCCAGTTAGCAAGCCAAAGCAAGAAAAGGATGAACCTCGATGGCACTCAGGGCCTAAAAACCCTATTCCCTGCAACAGTTGTGCTCATTGCAGGGTAACAGCATGGACCAACCCCCATCCCAAATTTGGCTCAAATTTTGAGACCAGTGGTGCTACACATGAGCCAAGAGGGTATAAAAAGGTTTTTTTTCTTTTAACACTTTAAAATTTTATTTTAATGGATACCTTGTAATTGTACATATTTATGGGATACAATCTGATGTTTTAATACATGTTGTATAATAATTGAGTCAAGGTTGTTCATGTAGTCATCACCATACATTTATCATTTCATTATAGTAAGAACGTTCAAAAGCCTCTTCTCTATAAAAAAAAGGTTTAATGTAATGAGGCTTTCCGAGGGAAACAGGACAGGCTTCTCAAGCAGGTCTAAATATGGCTTGAAAGAGGAAGGAAAGCAGACTAGCTTAGAGTCTTTATGGTTGTTAGGGAGTGAGGCTTGGGTGAGGGTTACAAAGGCTTACCTGTTTGAATTTCCCACTGGCACCAAAGGAACAAGCACACAGGCTTTCGCATCAGATTATCCAGATGTGGAGTTAGAAGGGAAGACAGAAGAGTGGATTTTATAAACTGTTAGCAGTCAAACAGGAAAAATAGTGCCACACTATTAAAAACTTTAAGTATGATAAATACCAAGAAATCTACACATAGGAAAATGGTAGTAAAACTTCTGAAAATCAAAGAAAATTTCTAGACAAAATATGACATGGAGCAAAAACAAGACTGACAGATAGCTTTATAATATAAATGAGGAGAATCAGAAGACAATGGAGTACTATCTTTGAATTATGTACATTATGTAGAGGATGACTTCACTTTTGATAAAAAATATTACAAAGTACAAAGACCCATACAAAACACTGGAAGGTTATGTACCAAAATATTAAAGTGTTCACTTCTGTTTAGTGATTAAATATTATTCCCTTTCCTTTTGCGTATATTTTGAAACATGATTATTTTTGAAAGAAAACAAAACAGCCAAAAACAAAATACTGGAGAGAAGAACAGTTATTAAATGGCAGGAGTTAGAAACCCAAGAAGCCAAGCCAGGAGCCCAGCAGTCAAGGTCTGAAACCCAAGACCGATCCTGCATGGGTGACAGTGGTCAAACCCATAGGCAGAACATTGTTCTTTTCCTTTCCGACTGGAATGCTATTTGTCAGATGGTTTCCTCTACATTTGATGTTCTCAGTGTACTTACATTTAGTGGGACGCTATGAATATTAACTGGCACAACAGTAAAATGGTGCTAGCAACTTTGGTTTTCACTAGTTTGTACTTATATACTACAAAAACACATGTTATTTCTATTTACTAGCAACGAACAATTAAAAATAATTTTTTAAAATTCCATTTATAATCACATCAAAATTATCATTACCTAGAAATGTCTAAAAAAATAGAAATGAGTAATGAAAGATGCACATGGTGTCTACATAGAATGCTACAAACATAACTGAAATAAGTGAAAAAAACCTACATGCTTTAAGGTGTGCAATACTGTAAAGATATTATTTCTTTCTACAGTGATCCATAGATTCAGTGCAATTCCAATTATAATCTGAGCATGCGTCTTTGTGGATATTGACATATATGGTAATATAGGGTAAGAATAGATAAGACAAGCATGAAGATCAAAGCTGGAGAACTTTCACTACCAGATATCAATACGTATACAACTAAAGTAATCAAAATTTTGATTTTGTGCAAAGATAGAAAATAATAGATGGTTCAGAAAGAGATTTATACACAGCACAACTGCTAATGACAAAGGAGCTACTGCAATGCAGTGAAGAATGGATAATATTTTCAGTAAGTCATATTGGATCAATTGAATATGCATCTGGAAAACAATGAATATTGAGCCCTTCCTCACAGCATATACAGCCCTTCCTCACAGCAAAATCAAATCTATATGACTCATAGGCCTAAAAGTAAAAGGTGAAGCAATAAACTTTCTTTTTTTTTTAATTTTTATTTTGTCAATATACAATGTATATGATTATTATGACCCTTCACC
>NW_007734070.1:90596-99817 GCF_000696425.1 Galeopterus variegatus | reverse complement strand
CCCCCCCCCCCCCCCCCCCCCAGTTTTTAAGAGAAGAAATTTGCTACTATCAAGGGTTCAGATCCCCATACAGGCCAGCCACCAAAAAAAGAAAGAAATTTGCTACTAGAAGATTCAAAGATCCAGATAATTTTTAAAAATTCAGACTCATGTTGCTCTAGAAACTCTTCCCTATGAGGAAATATTCCTTATAAGGATAAATATGCATGTTTATCATAGCTCTATGGTAAAGGCATCTCCACTGTTATCAAAAGGTGATCACTTTGATGATACAAACCATGACTTGCAAGGAAAGGTACCTGTGTCTACTTGTAAAAACCTTTTACCTCTCATCACTACTGATATGTCTTCTTTAATGGCTATTCCTTCTTTTGCTATACTTCGGTCCTTAGTCCAAATCTTTGCTTCTCTTCTGCTATCTTTCTTAGAGACCTCAGTGACCAACTCCCCTTAGAGGGTTTTAAGCACCATTTATCTCATTATGTAAATGACCCTGTGTTTCCATTTCTCCTCCAGGCTCTATCTTGGACTTCAGACGCCTATTCCCCAGCACCATTTTCTCAGGCTCACCAGTTTGCCCTCTAAACCACACTTTCTTCCCATTTCCCTACTTGAAGACTTCCCACACTGGCTCAAAGTCTATGTGTTGTTATGATACCCCTTCTTTTTCTTCCCTCACATTAAATACTGTAACATCTATGTCACAATACTTCTTGAAACATTTTCTTTTCTTTTTAAATTTCTATTGCCCCCCAAGTTCTAGTTCTGGCATTTATTAGTTGTGGTTAAGAATGGAGGCTTTGGATCCAGACACCTCTAGGATAAAATCCTGGTCTTGGTGCTTACTAGCTATGTCACCTTGGGCAAAGTGAATTAACCTCTCTGAGCTTCAGCTGTTTCTGTAAAATGAATGACAATCATGCTGGCAAGGATGCGGAGAAAGGGGAACTCCTCTGCGCTGTTGGTGGGACTGTAAACTAGCACAGCCATTATGGAAAACAGTATGGAGGTTTCTGAAACAACTACAGATAGAATTACCATATGATCCAGCAATCCCACTACTGGGTATATACCCAAAGGAATGGAGATTGTGTCAAAGGGATACCTACACTTCCATGTTCATCAAAGCTCTGTTTACAACAGCCAAAATATGGAACCAACCTAAATGTCCACCAGTGAATGACTGGATAAGGAAAATGTGGTATATATACACAATGGGATACTACTCAGACATAAAAAAGAATAAAATTCTGCCATTTACAGCAGCATGGATGAGCTTGGAGAAAATTATGTTAAGAGAAATAAGCCAGACACAGAAAGAGAAATACCACATGTCCTCACTCATAAGTGGGTGTTAGGAAGGAACGAAGGAAGGAACGTAGGAAGGAACGTAGGAAGGAAGGAAGGAAGAGACCACAGTACAATGTTGATCTTTCAGAAGCAGATAACAAGTCTATGGTTACTAGAGGTGAGAGTGGGGAAAGATAGGGGGGTGGGGAGAGTTTGGGTAAGGGGCATAAAGAATAATTATGATTCGTAATAATGAACATGCTAATACTGATTTGATCAACACATGTTGTACACAGGTGATGGTAGTCAATGTTGTGTCCCCCAAATTACGTATAATCGATCATGCTTCAATTAAAAAAGAAAAAAAGAATGACAATCCCCTTTTCAAGGGAAGTTGTGAGTTTAAATTGTCTCAGAACTAAAGAGCTGAGCCTTGTATGTATATCACTTAGAACACTGTAAATGATCAACATATGCTGGATGTTTATTTCAGATTATTTTTCAGTTTTTAGAAAATTTTAAAAATTAAAATTTCCTAATGCATACAACTCCACTGCTTAAAAACTTATCATTTAATGATAAATTAAACTAAATCATTTAATTTAATTTTTATCCAAATTAACTACAAAAATCCTCCCCTGGCCTTCAGGGCCCTCCCTAATATGGGAAAATTTCTCTCTTGCTTTGCCTCTTACTGCTGTCCTAACTTTCAATCAAACTGGACCTTGTACTTTCCTACCTTCAAGCCTCTGGTCACGCTGTTTCTTTGGCTTGTAATGCCCTTCCCCCACTTCTGCTGCTAAAATCCAACCTGCCCTTTTAAACCTTCTCAACCTTTTATAATTCTCAACTTGATGAACGTTTTTTTATTTTTAAATTCCCTGTCATGTTTGGTAGTACCTTTCTAATGGCTTTTACAGTGTTATAAATATAACAACAATAGGTTATTATATATTTTATAACCTATATAAATGTATTGCATATTATGTTGTCTTACTCAGCTTTGTTTCTCCAGCACTCTGTGCCCATCATAGGTGCTCAGTGTGTCTGTTGAATGTGAAGGTGATGTCCGATTTTCTGTGCCACACCCATCAAATTGCTGATACTCAATTTTAATAAACTGTGTCTAGAATTCCTTTCCCTTCACAGATGAAATTATGTTGTAACATACTTGCCTTAGGGATGTGGAGCAAAACATATCATCATATTGTCATTTTTGTTATTCTGTTTAGAATTTATTGTCATTCTATTTAGGTTGGTCCCTAACCTGATGATGTTGGGCAGTGTTTTTACACACTGTTTTAATTGATTTTCTTTTTGGCTCTTTACTGTGTGGAATGTTGTTATAGTTCATAAGCTCATAAATAGATTTAAAAATCTGTAAAGTCAAAACAATAACACCAGGTTTCTAAATGGTGGCATTTGTGTGTCAACAAAGATGCTTTTTGAGTTTAAAACATGATTTTCTACATACTGTCAGATATCACAAAAGTTCATAAACTCCCCCAAAATGTATTACCCTTCTTGTGTAGAATATTCACTTTGACACTAAAATGTGTGCTTATTGAATTTGACAACTTCAGTGTTGGTTTTATTTTATTATTAATTTGTGGGGAGTTTTGTTATTGTTGTTTTTTTGGTGGCTGTATGGTATGGGGATCTGAACCCGTGACCTTAGTGTTATAAGGCTGTGCTCTAACCAACTGAGCTAATTGGCCAACCATGACTCTTTCTTTGCTTTTTTTTTGGCAGCTGGCAGGTACAGGGATCGAACCCTAGACCTTTTATCAGCACCATGCTCTAACCAACTGAGCAACTGGCCAGCCCCTTAGGTTTTAGATTTGGATGAAACCAGTTTAGATTTGCATGAAACTACCCAGATTTAATGGGAGCAATGTGGGTGATGTGGATTCCCTGGGTGAAGCTGACAGAACTGGGGAAGGAGAAGAAAACGATCTGCAAGGCCCCAGTAAGGCCCTACTCCCCTCTATTTTAGTCGCTGTCACCCATTGCTATGGTTCTTAGTACCCTCGTTTCCCCCGCCTTCCCTTTCTTCTTCCCTCCTACCGTCCCCTCCCTTCTGTCTCAACAATGGTTGCTGCTTCACAAACAGAGCCTAAAGCACCTAGTTCCTGGGATTTATACGTGCCAAGTGGCTTTGGGGAACAAGTTTTTCTCAAGTCCAAGCATCAAAAGGCACTTATTTCAACACTTCAGGGAAAAATAGTAGCTAAGGAAATCAATAATCTCATCCTAAGCAGAAGAATGGATTTTTGTGAGGCTATCTCTATGGTTTCCTGCCTATTTTTTTTAAAGAGGTGTAATATTAGTCTGTTGAATCTCCCCCTCTCCCCTTTTTTAAATCTTACCTTAAAAAATAAATGTAAACTTCTTGCAGGTAGCAACTATGTCCTGACCCAAGCAAGTATTATATGGTAACTGCTGTCTTCAAGAATTATATATCTATTAATGACAATTAGAAGACTCAAGGTACATTTTTATATAGCTATGTTCTTTGGTGGCTAGAATTGAACTTGGTATCTTTCTCAAAGGGATTTTTTTATTGGAGCAAAAGAACACAAATGAGATTAGAAGAGAAACTGCTAGAGCAACAGAAGAAAAGAATGCCAAGAAAGGGCAGGGGAAGGCTGTAGAAGCAGAAGCCAGTACCAAAGAGTGTTCCACTCAGAAATGTTCCCTGAGTCTATCCAACATCTAAGAAAGGTGGCCTGAGGGAGCCCTAAATGCAAGGGTTAGAGATGCTATCTATATCCAGAGTAATAAGAATGAATTTACATGCTTATCTCCAAAAGCTGAAAGATTTGGAGAGGACCCAAGGCAGAGGACCAGCATTTTTGTAAAGTGAGAGGCCAATCCCATCATAGGTTAGATGCAAGGACAGAGACTGGACTGGCAGAGCATAGTCACTCCATGGGACACAAAACATCTGCCATCTTGATGAAAAGATTAAGTCTCCACTGAGCGTCTGCTCTCCCAATGTGACTCCATTCAGACCTCAATCACCCAAGGATGGTGTGTTCAGGGGAAAAAAAAGGTAAGGAAGCTACTCTCTCACTAGCCCGATATGCCAACTTGATTCATGTATTCTTAGTCTTGAATGTCCTACCATGGGCACATATTATTGCAACATGGACTAACGTTGTAGTTGAGAAAGAACTGATGCTAGACACCTGAACGTACTCTTTCAGGCAAAACTTTCACTTAAAATTTCATTCTGATTCATTCCTCTTCCTCTCTTCTCTCCCTTTCTCTTTTCTCTATCTCCATTGTCTGAGAAATAAAAACAAAATGAAACAAAAGTCCCTCCCCTCCCCCCCAAAACCCACAAAAAACAACAGGAAGAAGCAAGATGGTAAAGGAAAGGGCAGCATGGAGCTTCCTTAATTAGAGTAAGCAGACAGTGTTGTTCAGGCTGTAAGTGTCTAGATGTGGGGAGTGGGGAGGGGAACGTCCACTGGGCATATACCATTTGCTAGGCATCATAAATGCTTTACCTTGTTATAATCCTTACAAGGAGTCTTCAGAGTGGGTGTTATTTTCCTTATTATACAGACGAGGAAGTTAAGGTTGCCTAATCTTTCCCAGCTAGTGATCCAAATTCAAGTCTATCTGGCTCCAAAGTCCAAATTCTATACCTGACACCTTGCAAGTGTGTCTCCTTGCTATCCTTGGCTTTGATACTAAAACCAACAGAAGTGTAAAGATACCTTCCAAAGGTAGGAAATGACAGTGGTAGCAAAAATCGTGCAGTACTGCCTCCTTCAAGGGTCATTGTGAGAAATGAAAAAAAAGATCTGATTACCAATTATTGAGGAGAAATTGTCAAAATGGAAAGAAGATGCAGAGTGGTAGTGCCCTGCCATTCCTTGCCCAAAGGTGAGTGGGTTGAGCAAGCACAGAACACCCACTGCATTCTGAGAATAGTCCCTCCTCATTCTGAGGCCACCAGGACTTGGAACCGTGGTACTGCTTTATGGTGGCATGAGATGCCAGCCTTCATCCATCTTTGTGCTCACTATTAAAACCTCCTCTTGGTCTGTCTAGCTCAGTTGCCTGACTCAGAAACCTGAATTTCCTCATGAATTCCTCTCTTTCCCTAATGCCCCACAATGAGCAAATAGCCACGTCCTAGGGAGTCTACCTCTTTAATGTGTTCTCTGATCTATGTCACTTCCCTCCATTTCCAAAGCCATCATCTCCTGCTTACTCTACTCCACCAGTTTCTAACTACCTGATGTCCCTGGGCTTAGCCCTAGAAAAGGCCAAGTGACTTTTCTAAAGTAAATATGACATTATGATCAGGATATTCCCCTACCTTGAAAAACCATCCATGACTCCCCATTGCCCTCCAGAGAATGTTCAAACTGCTTGGCAGAGCATCCTAGGTGATCCGCGGTCAGGCCTCTGCCTCTCTTCCCAGCCCACGCTCTGTGTTCTCGCCATCCTGAGCCACAGGGAGGTCCTGCAACATGCCATGCTCTCTTGGGAACTGCTGTTCTGTTCTTCCTGCCAGGATGCCCTCCCCCTGTTCAACTCCTGCTTTTCTTCTGGCTCTGAGAAGCCTCCCCTGATCATCCCACACAGAGCCTGGCCCTGGGTGCCGCACTCCTCTCAGCACCCCCAATACCCCAAGCCCACTCCTCCCTGGAGTCTCACCCAGGCCCGCAGCTGCCCTGTGTCTGTGGTCTGCTACTCTGTAAATCCCTCCAGGGCAGGGCATGCATTCTTCACTGTTTTCTCCATATCTAGCCTAGTGCCTGGACTATAAGAGCACTCATTTCATGAGTAAATGTTCATTTTTATTTTTTTGTTGGCTGGGGGAACTGAACCCTTGACCTTGGTGTTACAAGGCTGCACTCTAACCAACTGAACTAACCGGCCAGCCCCTATGAGTAAATGTTTAGATGTGATAACATGGGGAAAGGAATGAAGAGATGTGAGCCAGTCCAGGCTTTGCTACCAACTACTGTGTAACCTGCTACCAACACTCATGACAAAGCAGGTTACTAAGTATTCCCAGCCTTTAGGTAGGATCTTACCACAATCCTCACCCTCCATCCCCCACCAACTGCTACTCTCCCCTTCAGGGACCAGGATGGGTCTGAGTTTATCATAGTGTTTTGGTTTTTTGTTAGTTTGTTTTTAACATTTAAAAAAATGATATGGAAGTGGAAATACACAGTACAATCTTCAGTTCTGTAGATGACTCTTCCAGAAGACAAAGAGCCAAGAGGATAAACAGCCAAAAGATATCTCAAAACTGTGTAAATGAGCGAAAATGGGGTATAAGTATTCATGGGACGAAGAGTAAAATATTTGGTGAAAACATTTCAAATGTAGTTATAAGGCAAGGGACTCCAAACTCCCATTTATAACACAGGAAAGGCGTCTTGGCAGACAATGGGGCAGCACCCAAGAAGCAGCATCACAAAGCCACCAGACTATGGGGTAGCATCAGGAAACAAACAGAAAACACCTCCGCCCTGCCTTGAGTGCATACTACTTTTTCAGAGCCAGGGTTTCTTGAGAGATGAGTAACAAAAATCATCAAGAGCACTTTGAGACTTTCTAGATAAGGGTAGATTTATAAAGAGAAAAAAAGACCACACAGATCTGCAGTCAGTAAAGCTGAAGGAAAACGGGGTAGTATGGTGAAGTTAGTTCAGTTGAGACTGCGGTATTCCTTCAAGTTTGGCCAAAGTGATTTGGGGACAACCATGGGGAAAATACTGCCATACAATAGA
The DNA here is from genome assembly GCF_000696425.1 of Galeopterus variegatus. Taxonomy (NCBI): domain Eukaryota; kingdom Metazoa; phylum Chordata; class Mammalia; order Dermoptera; family Cynocephalidae; genus Galeopterus; species Galeopterus variegatus. The sequence goes on along the minus strand of NW_007734070.1, from coordinate 92,762 downwards.
ATTTTAAATAGTATTTGCTGGCTCTTGCCATGCTCACCATGTGACACCCTGTAGGGAGTTCCCACCCAGGAGAAGACCCTCACCAGATGCACCCCCTGAACCGTGGACTTCTCAGGTTCCAAAACTGTAAGAAATAAATTTTGTTTCTTTATAAATTACCCAGTTTGGGGTATTTCATTATGAGCAACAGAAAACTGACTAATACACAATTTAAATAATGAGATATAGTAGATTTTTATTCTTATTTGTATAACAAAAATGAATAAAGTGTATCTACATTATTTAATCTTAAAAAAGTATTTGCTATTTACTATACTATTAAGTTATAGTTGAAAGAAGATCTGTGGAATTTTAGGACAGTTATAATCAAATCCAGCACTGCCATGTTTTAGACGAAGGAACCAGGGTCCAGAGAAGGTAAATGCCTTGCCCAGGGTCATACCTCACCTGATGGCAGAGCTACAGCTTGAACCCATGACTTCTGACTAACGCTCTTTCCACTAGATTATTTAATGTAAAAACACTGTGACAGATGATAGAGCCCCAAAATAGAGAAGTTGGAGGGAGACAAACCCAGATAAATAATGTATTCTTATGGAAAGCCGGGAATGTTGCATGGTACTACTCCAAAAGTTTGAGGCTGACATGGTAGAGCAGTAAGGTTCTCTCACAAAATAGCCCTTTGTGCCATCGTCAGAGGCAGGAGACTAACCTGGGTGATCTGTGGGGTTGAACCCACTTGGATTTCTTACTCAGAGCATCTACTCTGCGGAGCTTGAATGACCCACGTGAGCCACAAGGGCAGTGCCAGCTGGTTCACTTTGTTGCATTTCCTTCAAGGTTGGACGTCCATGCTGATTCTAGCCACTTGAGGAATGCTGAGGTCAATGGAATTCTACCAACACTTGCTGGAGGGGAGACGGCTACCAGTGGAAGTGGTATAGATGATGAGAGGGCCGTCCATTCCAGAAAATCCTACCGCTGCCACTGCTGGGAGTCTGGTAGTCAGAATGCTTAATATCCAGGAAGGCTGGGAGTGGGAAATATCTTAAGTATTCTATTCCTCACCTCTTGGCACTGCAGAAGCAAGGGAAGAATAAAGCGGGGGAACCTGTTGGACAGGACCATCGGGACTGCTGTAGTTGCTTGAGGACTCCCCCTGCTAGAAGAGGCTTGATGGTTCTTCCTTCCCAGCAGGGGAGACGGTGAGGACCAGAGAGACAGGCATGAACAGGATGACTATTTGCCAGGACCTCTAGGGAAGGAGGGAAATGCTGTCTCTCTCTGTGAAACAGCAAACTTGAGCTTTGTGTCTCTGAGTTGGGGTGATATAGACAGATGCCTAAACAATATAATCCTGGGAACAAAAGGAAGCTGCTCAAACAGATACAGGCTGCTGCAGAGGTGTGCAGCCAAGGGACTGGATTCCAAATGTTTGTTGCAGGAGGGAAAAGAAAGCTCCATCTCACCTTTTTCTTCATACTGGTCTTCTTTCCTCTGGGGCATTTTATTTTATGAAAAGATGGTTCTAACGGTGGAAAAAGGATCCAAGAGACCTGAGCTGGGAGCTGAAGGGATGGGATCAACACAGGTAAGTGCAAGAAGACACATGGGCACGTGTTTTAGGGGAGTAATCTTAGTATCCTTCCCTGGGACACCTTGCAGGACAAGGAATTGGCTTTTTTCAATGACCTCCAACATCTATACACTATCCTCCCCAGAAGCCAGTGCCCCTAGCTCCCTGGGCCTGAACACTGCACTCAGCAAGTTCTGCATGTAGCACTTTGTCTTGGTACCTTCATCCGCAAGCAGTGACATCAAACATTGGGCAAAGAGCAGACTGCAAGAGATGGCGTTGTTGGACATACTTCTTTAAGTGGTGACCCAAAGGGACGTTGTTTCACACATGTTTTCCTCAGGAAGGGACTGGGACTCATTTGTATATATATGCAGAGGGTTGCAGAAAAATAAGTCTGAGCTGACTTCTGACTTGTTGATTTTTACTAACCTATATATAAACTTTGTGTGATTTGATATCTAAGTTGTGCAATATTTATCTTTTCATTGTAAGAAAGAGGCAAGCTAAGTGACATTTTCCCTCTTACCATTTCCCCCCTTTTTCTTTTAAAAAGCTTCTATGACTATTTAATTTTATGATCTAAAAAA
>NW_007734070.1:85264-89310 GCF_000696425.1 Galeopterus variegatus | reverse complement strand
CTACTGGTAAACTTCAAATAATAAACTGCAATAAAATTTGAAACTATCACTCTAAACAAAAGAAAAGTTACCAGCATTAGTTTTATTTTCTAATTTAGATGCTAAGATAATTATTGCAACATCATTAAAAAATGGATAAGAATTGCTGACATGGCAATAACTACAAAAAATTTTAGATCCAAAAGATCCAAAGCAGTAAATCAGGAATTAGTAGTGAATAGACAGTGCTCAAATGCATTCATTGTCGTAATGTGATTCTGGGCAGGTGTCAACTTTTGCAATTATGGAAAACTTAAAGGCACCTTATGCAATCCTCCACATACCTAATATACGTACACACACAAATGCGTGCATCCATGTACATACATATATACATATGATAATAGCCTTAGAAGAGAACCTGAATTGAAATAATTAGACAAAAGCTTAAACATGAACATTCAGTGCAAATATTCACCACAGCAAGCATTCAAAAACACAAATGTTGAGGAAAAAATCATTTTTCCTTTCTATTCATTACTTTGGAGTCTAAATACATTTTTAAGTGACTTTAGGGAGCAGGCTTAGCAAATGGTAGATTTGACAGTCTTCCTTTAGAAAGATCATAAACTCAACAGTTCAAAACTCTATAACTTTAATTTCAGGCACTTTAAGAAACTCTTTTTGGAGGATATAAAATCAACTCGAGTTAACTGACTTTATTTGTCTTAACAAGAAGATGCAGTTGTACTGGTGGAAAGAGGGTAGAAATTTAAAGTTGTAAAAGCAAAAACCATTGCATATGTAAGTGGAAGCGGATTTGTCTAGAACATGTCTTCAACTTCTTTGTTTTAAAGAAGCATAGTTAGGCAGTCACTATGTGTTCATCCTAATAGCATGTGTAGCTCTCATTAAGATAAGGAACAGAAGGTAACACTTCCAAGCTGTGTGTGAAAATCAGAACACAAACAGGGTCCACTGGGCCACACACTTCTGGATACATGTTCTTCAACATAGTATTCTATCCTTTTAAATGACCCATTAAAATTTAATTTCTAATTTAGTCTCTTCTACTATTATATCTTCAAAGTTACCCTCATATTTATTTTAAATTTTTATTTATAATAAACTAGATCTTTTGGACAAGTTTCCTTCTTTCCTCAGGCCATTACACCTAAATAAATGGAGGGATATAAAAGTGAGAACCTTTATGGGAACAAAACGATTTCCTGAACCACTATGAGGCAGGAAGGACACTATTCTCAGATGGGTTGAATCAATTTCTGTAAAGTATTGGCTTTTCATGGACATAGAGACCCCAAGAAAGGCTGACGTATCTCCACCAATGCCAGCAAAAGCATGGCCAGCAATCCTGGTGCCCTGAAAGATGGCTTTTTGTGACATGAATAGGAATAAGAAAAAGCGGGGTAGTTCACTGGTGGCCAGATTCCTGATTGTCTGCAAAGTAAGTCCCCAGATCCTTAAGCTGTCTTCCAGGCATTTTCATTTCTTCGACCTGTAAAATTTTCGACAGAAATAAGAAAAAGTTTAGCGTTGCAAAGAATTAGGTCCCCCAAATACTTTTTGCCATTATGCATTTGATCAAGTCAGGTTTTATATTTTCTTTTACTTTATAATTGTTGGTCTTGGCTCTAATAAGAGCCAGAAAAGATATGTATTTCAATTAATAATTTAGGAATCAATGTGCAAAATTTATGGTGGTAGGTAGGCTTTCCAGAAGATAGGTACTTTTCTTTGTGGGCAAAGGTACACTGCTGATATTCAGCAAAAAGTAGTTCTAATTCCCTGTTTCAAATATCCCACTATGTATCTCCACCTGGAACAGAATAGACTCCAGAAATGGTCCCACACATATATGATCAGTTGGTTTTCAACAAAGGTGGTAACATAATTCAACAGGGAAAGGAAAGTCTTTTCAACAAATTGTGCTAAAATAACTGGATAGTCATATGGAAAAAGAAATGGACATTGTTCCTCACTTTACCCTGTACACAAAAATTAACTTAAAACAAATGATAGACTAAATGTAAAATGTACAACTAGAAAACTCCTATAGATAAACAAAGGAGAAACCTTAGGACACAAAAACCAAACTATCATAAGAGAGAAAATTGAGAAACTAAATTTTATCAAAATTTTTAAATTTGCTCTTAGAAAGATACTGTTAAAAAGATAAGGCATAGAATGAGAAAGTATTTGCAATACATGTATCTGTTAAAGGACTGGTATCCAGAATATATAAAGGACTATTACAACTCAATAATAAGACAAACAATTAAATTTTTTAAATGGGCAAAAGATTTGAACAGAAGTCACACGAATGTCAACATCGTTAGTCAACAGGAAAATGCAAATTAAAACCACAAAGAACAAAAAGAATGAAATTCTGCCATTTGCAGCAACACGGATGAGTCTGGGGAAAATTATGTTAAGTGAAATAAGCCAAACTAGGAAAGAGAAATACCACATGTTCTCAGTTATAACTGGGTGCTAAGAAAGAAGGAAAGAAAGAATGAATGAGTGAGAGAATGAAAGAGAGAAAGAAAGAAAAGCCACAATAATTCACTGAACTTTCAGAAGGAGAGAACAAACCTAAGGTTACTAGAGATGGTGGGGAGGGAGGGAGGGAGTTTGAGAAGGCACAGCTCCGGTAAAGGGTGTAAAGAAAAATCATTATTTGTAATAATGAATATGCTAATAATAATTTTAAAAATATAAATAAATAAATAAATAATTTTAAAAAAAAACAACCACAATGAGATAATAAATAATTTTAAAAAAAACAATCACAATGAGATATTATTATACACCAATTAGAATGGCTGAAGTTAAGCTGACAATACCAAGTGCTGATGAAGATGTGGAACAACTGCAGGAAGGAATGCAAAAATGTACAACCACTTTGGAAAACTGACAGTTTCTTTAAAAGTTAAACATACACCTACCATTCAACCTAGTCATTCTGCTCCTAGTACTTATCCAAGTGAAATGAAAATAGATTTCCACCCAGAGACTTGTACAGGAAGTTCTTGGTAGCTTTATTTGTAAAAGTCAAAAACTAAAAACAAACCAAATGCTCAACAAAAGACGAATGGATAAATAAGCTGTAGCATATCCACACAGTAGGATATCAGTCAGTAATAAAAATGAATGAACTACTGATACAACGTAGATGGTTCTCATTTATATAAGATGCTCTCATTTATATGCTTCCATTTATATAAGATGCTAGAAAATGCAAACTAATCCATAAGTGGCAGAAAGCAGCCCACTTGTCACCTGTGGCAGGGTTGGAGGAGGGTAAGGGGAACAAGAAAACTTGGGGATGATAGGAATGTTCTGAACATTTGTTGTGGTGGCCTCATGGATGTGAGCATCTGTCAAAACTCTTTGAATCGTACACTTTAAATAGGTGCAGTTTGTTGTATACAACTCAACAAAGTTATGCTAAAAATCTCCAGATGAATGTTCTTCAGGCCACTCAAACTTCACATTTCTCAAACTCAGCTCATAATCTTCTCCTTCTATGCCTGTTTCTCTTCTTGGCTAAGGTTCTCTTCCTTAGCTAATAACCTCATCATCCACCTCATCAGCTAAGCTAGATAGCCTGGCAATCCCCTCTACTCTTTCATTCATATCTTTAAACTCTTTCTCAAATTAATCTAACTCTTTTTTTTGTTTGTTTGTTTCTAATTCAGAACAGTGTATTTTTTATTGTGGTAAAATACACATCACATAAAATTTACCATTTTAACCATTTTTAAGTGTACAGTTCATTTGCATTAAGTAAATCATATTGTTGTGCGACCATCACCACCAGCCATCTCCTGAACTTTTTCATCTTCCCCAGTTAAAACTGTACCCATTAAACACTAACTCCCATTTTCCTCTCCCTCCCCCTAGCCCCCCGGCAGCAACCTTTCTATTTTCTGTCTCTAAATTTGACTACTCTCGGTAGTAGCTTATAAGTGGAATCATTCAGTGTTTGTCTCTTCGTGACTGGCGGGGTTTTTTTTTTTTTTTTTTTTTTTTTTTTTTTTTTTTTT
>NW_007734070.1:83436-85254 GCF_000696425.1 Galeopterus variegatus | reverse complement strand
AGCGCCGCCGCGCTTCCCAAGCGGCGCACTATCCAGTGCGCCACCGGGCCGGCCCTGACTGGCGTTTTTCACTTAGCACAATGTCTTCAAGGTTCATCCATGTTGTAGCATGTGTCAGAATTTTCTTCCCTTTTAAGGTTGAATATTGCTCTGTTATACAAACTCATATGCAAGAGTACTTCAAAAAGTTTGTGGAAAAATAGGATTAAAAGATAATACAAATCTTTCCATGAACTTTTTGAAGTACGACTGTATGCCACATTTTGTTTACCCATTTATCCACCGATGGATATATGGGTCACCTCTAACTCACGATGCCCAGCGCTACTAACCCCAGCTTAGGTTCTCATCATCTCTTGCCTGGATTACTTTAATGGGCTATTAACTGGCCATCCTTGCCTGCTCCTCTCATGCACCTTCTAGCTTGCTACCAGCAGCATTTTTCTAAAGCCGTGATCCCAACCCACCACTGCTCAAAGACTTTTGTGTACAATTTCAAACTAAAATGGGATCATACTTCTAATGCTGTTCTGAAGTTTGCTTTTTTCCCATTCTACTTTTGATCAACTCTAATTAGTAGAAATTGCTTTCTTATTTTAATCCAATAAATACTTCCTGGTCATTTCCTCCCATTGGTCCTGGATCTGCCCTCTAGAGCAACACTGAATAAGAATTCTTCCCTCTTCTATGAGGCAGACAACCCTTTAAGTATCTGAAGATAATCATTGGGTCTTCTTTTTCCAGGCCTTGAGTCACTCCTCAGAAAACATGTTTCCCAGGCCCTAGCTGTTCTTCTCTGCTTGTAGTCCAGCTGGTCAGTGTCCTTCTCAAAACAAGACACCTGAAACAGAATATAATCCACTAGATGTAAGTACAGCGGGGCTGTCATCTTCTTTGTTCTGTTGCTCTACTGCTATAACACAGCCTAGTATGCCGTGAACCTTTCTAGCTTCAAAGCTGATGTGTTAACTTGAACTCAATTCAAACATTTGGGATTGTTTTTTAAAAAATAAATTTTTATGATACTACTGTGCACCCGAAGAAAGGGAGAGTTGAAGTTAGGAGAATATTTTGTCCTTAGCAATTTTACCTATTTGTTCAATGTTTCTTGTTCCCAATAGCAGATCCAGATCATCTCCACATTGCTCCTCCCTTCGGGCCTCATATCAGTTGCTTACCAAGTGCTAGTCCCTAATGAATAACTGCCTTTCCAACAATCTGCCTAGACTCAGGGTCTGACACATGGGCCTCCTCCCTGCACCATCAGTTCCATCCTGATAGCCATGGGGCACTGTGGCAAGGGATTAGAAGCAGGCAATTGTTGTCAGCAATTGCCAAATATCCAGGAAATGCATTTATGTGAAAGTACCCAGCAGTTCAGACACTGAGCATCGAATAAGAGCCTCACTGAAATGTTTAGAGAAACGGACCAAGAAAGCAGTCTCCTATCTTGCCTTTCTTTAGGTAGCTAAAAAGTTAAGCTATTAAAGGGAGAAGATTCTTTATAAAAGTAGTGTTACATCTTTGTTGTTGGATTTTCAAAAATAAAATACAACGTATTCAATGGGCGAAGAGGAGGACTGCTTTTCCAGACAAATTTCCTTGAAACTTGGAGTTATTTAAGAGTGTTCCCAAACACTTTTTTTCTTGTTTTTTTTTTTTTTCCAGGCTGATGGCTATTTACTCCCCCACACAGACATTCCTTCCATCAGATCAATGCCCACTGCCTCTGCCACACACAAACACACACAAACACACCCACCCACCAACCAATATTCTCATCATTCCCAGAGCCTCACACCTAGTGTCTCTTTTTTC
>NW_007734070.1:80091-83070 GCF_000696425.1 Galeopterus variegatus | reverse complement strand
CCCCACACAGACATTCCTTCCATCAGATCAATGCCCACTGCCTCTGCCACACACAAACACACCCACCCACCAACCAATATTCTCATCATTCCCAGAGCCTCACACCTAGTGTCTCTTTTTTTCCTCTTAGAAATTCAGTGCTTGTACCTATATTCCTCCATGCAGGAAATCCATCCCCTCCCCTGTGATCAGCCTTCCTTCCCTTCAATCATAAACAGAGACCTTGATCCTCAGTTATCTCTTCTTTTTCCAAAATTATCCCCTGTCTCTTTCCATTGCTCTTTCCTCTTCACCTTTCAACATTGCCAGGACCCTCCAATGTGGAAGAAGTGTTTGTTCAGTACCACCACACCAACCCATCTCTCTCTTTTCATTCACAGCTGAACACCTGAAATGATTATTCCACACTGATTCCATCTTTGGATCCGCCACCTACTCCATTTTCATTAACCTACAAAAATATATCATCTTGAGGTCAATTAGGGCCTTTTGTTAGACAAATTCGATAGTCTTCTTTTGGAATGTATTTTCTCACATACTTTTCCTTATCTGGTTAGGATCCAGCAGGAGTGGGAGGGGCTGGAGAGAAGTAAGAACTGTTTTGGGGTCCTGGGAGGGTGCTGGGTTTGCTTTCCTCTACAAGTCCTTCATCACTCACTTTACCAATTTATGGTCCCCCCCCCTCCACCAAAGTTTGGTTATGTAGTAGAAAACAATTCCAATGATTCTTGCCCAAAATGCCACAAATCTAGAAAAGGGAATTAGCAAATTCTTTCCCCTGAAGATGGGATTAGAAATCATCTCAGCTTCTTCCTTTTTCGACTAATTATAACCGAATGATAGATGTGCTTAGGTCTGAAATGGCCATTGGGTGACTCTTCATCAGAATGCCTCTGGATCCTCAATTTTCACAAATTGTAGCTCTTACCCATCCTTAATTCAGTGTCTTCCCCATTTCTTCTTTGTCTTGTTTCAAACTGAGTTTCTTTCTGTATCATTGTCTTTCAGGCAGTCTGACCCAACACTGATCTTGCCGTTATCACGACCATTCCCCAAACCACATTTAAAACCCACAATACTCCTTTTCTTGTTGTTGTTCTCGCAGAAGCACAAAGTATGAAAAATAGCCTTTCATTAACTGTAGACTCCCTCTTCTTTAAAAACCATAGTTGCTAGTCTTGGACTTCTTAGAACCAAGACGAAAAAGGTAACTTGAGAAGTTAGTTACATCACCTTTAGATAACTGTGTAATGGCTTTGTCTGAAGAATTCAGAAAACTGCTGAACTTGCTTAAACAAAACTAAACTCTGCCCAAACCACTGGGATTTGACTAAGGTGAATCTGAAGCCCATCTGTCAATCATCCTAGAGCAACTTGGAGAAACAGGTTGGGTGTGACATTCTAATAAAGGAATTGAAGGGGCCAGCCCGTGTCTCACTCGGGAGAGTGCGGTGCTGATAACACCAAGGCCATGGGTTCGGATCCCACATAGGGATGGCCGGTTAGCTCACTGGCTGAGCGTGGTGCTGACAACACCAAGTCAACGGTTGAGATCCCCTTACTGGTCATCTTTAGAAAAATAAAAAAATAAAAAATAAATAAAGGAATTGAATATCATGAAGAGCCACAGGTTAAATGTGAAAGTCATCATCAATATAAAACCTAGGAGCCTTGGTTAAATTACATGCTTTTAAGTTAAATACATATATGTAAATTTTGGATGTGGAGATAGCTGTGGGTGTCTCCATGCATTTGAATGGTTTAGAACAAGAGTTATTAACCTGAGGGCTGCAACCATCCTCAAATGTGTATGTTTTTCTAGTGCAAAGGTTCATTGCTTTCATCAGATCATTAAGGGGCTCATGGCCTCCAAAAGGTTTAAGAACCCATATTATTTTAGGGAAAGGCAACATTAGAATCAAGATATTATTTTGATATATTTATAAATGCATTAAATAAAAATAGCAAATAACGTCCATTCTAGCAAACAGCAAGATAAAATGTTGGATATTGTAAATAACCATCACTTAACTAGTAACCATGTTTAAACACTAATATAGACAACACTATTTCAGCATTTCAGATATGTATCAACAGGTATTTACCTTAATATACATACAACAAGTATATGGGGGTGGGAGGATGTTCAGACACAGATTTTTAACCTGGATTACACACTGCCAATAGACTTACTTTCACTATCATCTAAGATAAACCTCAATCAGGTAATTTTTTTTTCTTATTTCTTTCTTTTCAATAAGGTAATTTAAAGGCAATACCACATACAAATCAAATCACTATTTAACACAGTGCTTCAGTTACAACATCTCATTTTCTATTAGATGAGAAAAATAAATTACTGTACATGCTTTATAACAGATTGATTACAAGATATACTGGGGAAACTCCTTTCATAGCCAAATTTTGCAGCCAAAAATCAAATTCAGAGCTTGGATTTTTAAAGCTGGGACCCATTCAGAGTATTCTAAGAATAGTTCTCAAATTGCTGAAAAGCATCACTTCCATAAATCTATCTTAGAAGTGGATTTTGAAAATTAGAAGGTTTGAGTCAGTCATACAGAAACCAATCAAGTTATTGTGTACTTCATTTGTTTTTTTACACTTAACACAGAGTTCATTCATTTATATATTCATTTGACAAATATTTATTAAGCCTATATGCAGGCACTGACGTAGGTGCTAGGATTACTGCAGTGAAAAAAAAAAACCAAAAATATACAATTAATACATATGTTCATTGTAAAACATTCAGATACAGAAGCACATAGAATAAAAACTCAAACTTGTTCTCCTTAAGACCTACCTCCATCTCAGTTTCTTCCTTGTAATTATTCCTGTTAACAGTTGACTGTATTTTCTTCTAGACCTTTTCTGTTCATTTACCTAGAATACCTTATTTTTTTTTTCCCTTTTTTTTTTTTGTCTTTTTTCGTGTCCGGCAACGGACCGCAACCCTCA
>NW_007734070.1:76593-79209 GCF_000696425.1 Galeopterus variegatus | reverse complement strand
AAACAAGTTTTTTTAGTATATTTGCAGGATTGTACAACCAACATCATAATCTAGGTAAGTAAACTTTTAAACTACAGGTAGATATAATGTTTTTATGTAAAATTTCACTTATCTAGATTATGGTGATATATAGATATATAAGTATACATAATTTTCATTTTCCAGTTAGTACTAAACCTTGGAGATGTTCTATGTCAGCACAGATATATTTGTGATTATTTTCTAAAAAGAGAGGACTGTGTCTCTTACCAAGCTCTTTGGAAAAAGGGTGCTAAAAGACAGCAATTATAATTGTTTACGGTAACAAATAATTACCACAATTCAATATATAAAGAGAAGTTAGTTGATTTACAGACAGTCCTAAGAATCTAAAAATCAACTAGGAAAAAAAGTATAGAAAATGTTTTAAAACATACATATAAACTAGCAATTTTGAGTATCTTGAAATAATAGTATTTATAGCTAACAGTTAGATAAACTTTTCTATGTTCTATACATTGTTGTAGAAGCTTAACAAGTACCTCTTTAAGTCTGCACAACAATTCCATTAAGTATTTACTGTTGTATCCATTTTACAGATGTGTACATGAAGGCACAAGGGATTAGGTAATTTGTCCATTAAACTAACAAGTTAAAAAGAAGCAGAGCTAGGGCCAGCCTGTGGCTCATTTGGAAGAGTGTGGTGCTGATAACACCAAGGCCACGGGTTTGGATCCCTATATACGGATGGCCAGTTAGCTCACTTGGGAGAGCGTGGTGCTAACAACACCAAGTCAAGGATTAAGATCCCCTTACTGGTCATCTTAAAAAAAATAAAAAGAAGCAGCAGCAGCAGAAGCAGAGCTGGGCTTCAAATCCAAGCAAACTGTCCATACTCTTAACTGATTTGATAAGATGGAGTGGGGTGGGGTGCGGTGGGGGGGTTGTGAAGGACAGGGAGTAAAAGATAACGAATACAAGTTTAGGATAAATGTAAATAAGGTAATGTAGGTAAAATGTTTAACACAGTAGCTGACTGCTAGTAAGTACACAATAAAGGTGTCTGAATAAATAATAAAAGAAATCATTATTATATTCCATCCTTTATCTTTTAGGGAGAATGTTCCTCTTCTGTTAGGAAAGTAACATTTCTGTTGCCAACATAAGGGTTTATTTAATTAGCAGCCTTCATTTGGGACTGCCACAGTTCTGTAGGGTAACTGATCCTACTTAAAGCTTTTTGTGAGGCCCTCCTTGGTGCTAAGCACAAGTACTGCAAAAGTGAATGAGACTATGTCCAAGCTCAAAGAACTTGTAGCAGGAAAAACAGTAAAAAGATATTGTATATATTGATGCTTTGGGAACACCAATGGAGAAACCAGCATTATTTAGCGGAGTCAAGGAAGGCCTCCAGGAAAAAGGAAACCCTGAGATACAAGTTGGGATATAGTTACAGCCAGATCAGAGTAATCTTATATGCTGTTTCAGAAATTTGGGTTTTATCCTGAAGGTAATGTGGAAAGCATTAGGAAGATGGAATGGAATGGGGCAGGCCTGGAGGGGAGGACAGTTAGAAGGCTGGATGTGAATTACCCAGCCCCAGCCAGCTACAAAGGCTCCACCCAAAACATCTGCTGTTCTGGTTAGTTGGTTTCTTATCTTTTGACTCATAAAGTTACTCTGTCTTCAAGTTTCTCAATCACAATGTGGTGCCAACCCAACATAATCTTTTATATCTATTTTTTTTTCATGCTTAATATTGTTAAGTGCTTTTCGGTGCTAGCAATGTCTAGACACTTCTTTTCAAAACATTAGAGACCTACCAAAAAGCTAGACAAAAATGCCAAGTCGGTAATTTAAAAACAAGTACGACAACCAGTAACTCCGCATCACATCAAAGTCATAGCTGGAGTGTAAAGAAACGCTTAGACCAGGGAAGGCTTAGGGTAGGTTTGAACACAGCTCCCTACACTAAGGGCGACCCTCTGGAATGAGTAACGGAGATAAAGGAAAGTGCCTTTCACAAAGCGTGCTAAGTAAGACAGACAACATGTAGTTGTAGTACAGCTCGGATTAAAACCAGGAAGGAGAAACAACAGATAATGCTGGTCAAAGCCTGAAGTTGGAGGTGAGACAGGGAAGGAGAGATCCAAACCAGCAACGTTCCTTGCTTTTTTTTCACTTTGGTAAGCAATACATGTTTATCACATTAACTGGCAAAAATGAAGTATTATTGTAAATTCACAACATTTTCAAAATACCCACTATTTTATCTTACTTTTCAACTTTTTATTATGAAAAATTGCAAACGTGCAAAAGTAGAAAGAAGAGTATAGTGATACCCCACGTAGCCACCGTCCAACTGCAACGGTTACCACAGCAGCCAGTGCTGTCCCCGATCCCCTGCCTGCTGGACTGCTCTGAAGCGGTCATTTCCTCTGTAACGACCTCCGTGAGCACAGTCACTTCATGACAGCTAAGCCTGCACCCCATCCTTCACGCACTCCCACCCTCCCAGGGAGGAGTCTGAGGATCAAGGAGTCACACGTGGGGAGAGAAGCGAGCAGTGTCCACAGGACGAGCCTGCTGACAAGGGAGCGAGCCGGCCCCGTCGCAATCAGGAAGGACGCGGCGGGG
>NW_007734070.1:75966-76450 GCF_000696425.1 Galeopterus variegatus | reverse complement strand
GCGGGGCGGGGCTGAGCGCGGCGCGGGGCTGGCAGGGAGGTGCGCAGCTGCTGCGGCTCTGCCGGGCCGGGCCGGGGCAGGTTCTGCTCAGGGCGGAGGGGTTCAGAGGGACGGCAAGCAGGCACTCGGCGGGGGAAGGCCAGCTGGCTTCGCGTGACACCGACTCCAGTGGCGCCGAGGATGCGCTACTGATTGGGGCAAACTTTCCCGAGCTCTTCTGTCACCCGCCCCCTCTGTCAGCCCACCTGTAGTCCCCTCCACCTCACTCCTGTTCCTGCCATCTCACACGAAGACGTGTCCCTCTTGTTCCGGGCCGACGCGTCCCCTCCACCTTGCGTTGGCGGTCACTCTGCCTCTCAGCGGCATTTCTCTGCAGCGTACCCAGGGCCACCTGTCCGCACATGCCGGCCTCACTCCGCCTCCCGCTCGTCGCCGGGCTGCCGCCGGGGCGCTCTGCGAAGCCGCGCCTTCCCCGGACCCTCCC
>NW_007734070.1:47797-74996 GCF_000696425.1 Galeopterus variegatus | reverse complement strand
CCCGCCCGTCCGCACGGGGCGCAGCTGAGCCGGGCCCCGACGCCGAGGCCGAGGCCGGGGCTGCCTCCTCACGCACCCCTGCGCTCACGGTGCTCGCTCGGAAGGGCCTTAGGAAACGTCGGTCGGGGAAACGACGGGGCTACGCGCACGAACAAAACCATCCCGACTCTCAAAGTGACAGTCTGTAGGGAAGCGTCCCACCAAGCAAGGAGATCAGACTGCTGGCCAGGTGAAAACCTACATTCTTTAGAATGGTAGATGTATCAGTCCATTTCTGTTGCTTATAACAAAACACCTGGAACTGGGTAATTTATAAAACAAAATTTGTTTTTTCGGATGCTAGGAAGTCCAAAGTCCAGGGAACACATCTGCTGAGGGTCTTTAGTGGAGGCTTTACAGCAGTGCAGGGGTCTCACATGGCGAAAAGTGGCAGAGAGAGAGACTCTCAGGTGCTCTTTTTAAAGCTCTAAGAACCACACCCGTGATCACCATTAATAATCCGTTCACTGTGGCATGGTCCTACAATCTAATCACCTCCCCAGGGGTCTCACATGGCGAAAAGTGGCAGAGAGAGAGACTCTCAGGTGCTCTTTTTAAAGCTCTGAGAACCACACCCGTGATCACCATTAATAATCCGTTCACTGTGGCATGGTCCTACAATCTAATCACCTCCCCGAGGCCCCACTTTCAATTACCACAATAGGATTTCCCACCCTCAGCAATTACAGTGGAGACTTAAGCTTCAGTGATGTTGGGGGCATCCAATCTACTGCAGTAGACAGGGCCCTTCTGAACCTGACTACCTCCCAGGTGGATCTTCTGCCACTTCACTCATAAGATTATAAGCTCCAACTTCAATTGTGAAATTCTCTAAGCCGCCTATTGAGCTTTCTCCCAGTCACCTGGAATTTCACCCCCAATCTAATTGGCCACTTCCTGCTCATCCTTTAGAACTCAGCTTCAGTGTCACTGCCTGTGTGAAGTGAGCCCTGGCTCTGACCCTGGGTGGAGGGCACGGCACCCCACACAGGCATTGAGAGGTGGCACCTGGAACCCAGTATTTTCTTCTCCACCAGACTAGAAGAGTCTCAGGAACAAGGACTGTTTCTTCATCTGTGCGTCCCTAGCAATCAGCACAATGTCTGGCACATATTAGGGCCTTGATAAATGTTTGATGAATGGCTGAATGAGGGAATGAAGTATTTGGTTCCTTTAGTTACTGTCACTGGAGAAACAATCTGACTCTTCACATTCACTCCTGTGGTCTGAGGAGGACTGGCACTGCCGTTTGAATTTTTGAGGCCTCAGAAATTTAAATTTCAAGAAACTGCCCAACCTTGTTTTACTGGTAGAAGAATAAGCAAATTTCTAGTACGATGAGACCCTTTCTCTGGCGTTACTTCTGAGGTAGAGAGGCTGCTTGCACAGGAGACATACCTATGCATCCAGTCATCAATTAACAAGCGCCAGAAAATTCAGTGGAGTGGCCTGTTTCATTCTGTATAATAAAAAATTAAAAACTGAGTGTGAATGTGTTCCTTAATATTCCCAGTTAGATTCTAATCCATAGAGTTAGTTATAGTAACATCACCCAAAAAATAAAGATTAACCTAAGAAAGTTGTTTCTACACAATATCTTACGGAGTTGAAAATGACCAAAAAAGATGGCCTTTAAAAACACCTCTTCGTCATGTTTCATCCTTGCACTCAATTAAACAGTGCTCCTAAATTTAGCCTCCTCCAATTTTGCTTTGGATATTTTTCTAAAGGTATCCAGGCTTTCCCCCTTGTCTTTTGACCATCACGGGTTTTCCTGATCATAACTTGAATTTTTCTGTCAAATTTCTCCAAATTTCCCCTCTCCTTCACTTTTCAATGGTCTGACTATGTGAAAATATTTCTTTACATTAATCATTCATTAGTTGTGCTTTTAGAAATTAAGCTCAACCACAGCACAGCCATTCTGCCTTGCAGAATTATTTTCAATCCCAGTTCCTGATCAGATAAACACCTTTCATATCTAAAATATATTTATGAATTAATCCAATATTCTTAATTTCTATTCTAAATCTTGGATATCAAGACCTATTCATATTTAACTCTTCACCTCTGCCTGGGGGTGTGAGTATACCATATTGGAGGAATGTTAGTGCAAAATTTTGGTTTTCTTTGAGGAATTGCTAAACTGATGGGCAAGACAAGATGCAGATAGTTTAGTGATGAAGTACCAGCAATAATATTTTCAGTGTACATAATGCACTCCCATATTCAAGGCCCATTCATGTTCACTGGATCTAGGATAATCCTGAGATGTAGATACTGTCTTCTTCATTTCCCACAGAAAGACACTGAAGCTCTGAATTGTTACATATCTTAATCAAGATCACCAGTGGTCATCTATTGCATCCTCAGTTTTAACTCTCACCTATGGGTTATTAATAGTCTATTTCATATCTCAGACTTCTGTCCTGAAAAAGCCAAACTTTTCTGTAAAACTGTCTACTTGTCCATTTCACCTGGGTCTCCCACAAGCATCCCGAATTTGGAGGGTGAAACTTGAACCACCTGAAACCTGAACAACCAATGCTATCGCAGACCGTTCTTCCACAATTTCCTGCCTCAGCCAATGGCTGTAATCTACCTGGTAGCCCCAGCCAGGAATCTGGAAGCCGGGGACCAATGTGTAGACAGGAAACATAATCAGTCATCCACAAGTATTTGTTGTATGAGTGATTTCATGAGCGAACAAGTGCGTGGGGGTGGTCATCCCCAACTCTGCCCTCATCCTTAACTAGAAGGTTAATTGGTCATAAAATCCTGCTGTTTCTACATTATAAATCTCTCTCAAATCCTTTCTCCTCTTTTAATCCCCACCCTGTCTCCCTTGCTGGATGGTATCAAGGCTAAAATAAGATTAATACATATAAAAGTGTTTTGTGAAGAATAAACCTCCAGGAAACAAAGAAAAGATAAATCCGTTTGGAATCTGATGCTAAACTTACCAGTCCCAGTTTGCTTATTCCTTTCAAGCTACTTTTTTTTTTTTTTTTTTTGGTCCTTCTGACCTTGTTTTCTGTGCCATCGCTTCCAGAGGCCCATCACTCAGTTTGTATGAAATTACTGCTGGTCTCTATGCACTGACTTAGGAGTTCAGTTATATACCATTTCATATTGCTTGCATCTTAGAGTGAGATCTAGCTCTCCAGAAGGCTTTGTGAAAAGGAGCTGCTAACATGGTTTTTGTAGCTTCCACAACACCTCACACAACCTTAGGCATATAGTAAGTGCTTAATAAATGCTGACTGAGAGATCAATTCTTCTCCATCCCTCCCCATCTCCCAGTCTCTCCGCCCCCCACTATCCTGACTTTCTCTCAGAATTCTGTCCCTTATTCTCCAAAATTTATTGCTTACATCTGGAACACTTCTTCCTAAGATATTTGAGAAAAGAGAAGAGTCCAGATTAGCTGACATATTGGAATGTTTTAAAAGTTGCGCATTCTTTCAAATGTTCTAAGTGAACCTGGGTGGAGGAGCTTATAAACATATACCTAAAACTAAGTATAATAGTAATTAAAATACCTGAAACACTGCCAGTAACAACCATATAACTAAAGAAAAATGGTGTACCAATGTTTTCCTCTTTGTTACCTGCTGAGCCCATCAGACACCAAGTCTTGTTGGTGAAATATCTATTGAATACAGCATTTCCTCTTTTTTGTTTTTTGGCAGCTGGCTGGTAAAGGGATCTGAACTCTTGACCTTGGTGTTACAATGCTGTGCTCTAACCAATTGAGCTAATTGGCCAGCCCCAAGCATAGCATTTTCTTTCTGGACTTTGTCACCGTTTTAGTCCTTTTCTTACATGTCCCATCTAACTCCATCACCTCAGCTTCTTAGCTGCGCTCTTGGCCTTTGGTTTCCTTTACACAGATGCAGTTTATCCTCAGCCCCAGATTAACTTGCCCCTAACACTGACTTCATCAAGCTGTCCTACTGCCAGACGCCCACACTTCCAGGGGTTCCCCAGTATTCATAGGGCAAGACACAAATCCCTTAGCCAGATTTTCAAGGACTTTTCAATCTAAGCCTGTCCTCCTGTTCTAACTTCTCTGACTCTTCTTTTCAGGGGGTGATTATGGGCTGCCCTTTAGGATCTGAAGTTGTCAGTTGAGATTTACCTGGTTAGGTCTATACACAATGGACGAAATTGGCAGGAATAAATCAAGGGAATGCCTGCTCTGTAAATGAGTGGCCGAAGAGCTTGAGATAACCCAAAACTCCAATCAAAACCTGGGATCATATCAGGGATATAGGATTCAAAAGTGATTATAATTTAGCAAGCAGAAGCAACCACTGAACCCAACTGAGAAAAGCAGTGTGACCGGAAGGGTCAGAAAAGGGAACCCAAGGAGTGAGAAGTAGACAACGCCCATCCATTAAGTCACTGGAATGTCTACCATGTCTCTTGAAGAATGAATGTGACAGTCAGGCTCTGATGCTAGCGAACACTGAAATTGCCTAGCAATCCCCATTACCAGTTCATGATCCGAGAGCAAACTCCCAGCAGTTTGGTTTCCCATAGTGTTGGCCCCGGACAGCCAGACAGGCTGCCAGTTGTAGCTCCCTCTGCAGATCAAGTGCACTGCCCTCAGGTGTATACATAAGTGTGAATACTCAGTCCTGGTGAGCTTGGCTAATGTGAAGCCACTGCTGATAAATGGAACCACCTCCACTCAACAATAATAATGATAATTAACAAATAAACTAAGTTTCTGAGCCTGAGGGATAGCTCCTGAAGCACAGTGAACCAACCAAGGTAAAGGTGCCCTAAAGAGAACTCTTGGTGCACAGTACACTCATCTGTTGGGCCAGTTCCCTGTGTCCCTCTACTGAGTGCACCATAATAAAACCACATTACTAAATACAACACTGTCTTAATCTGGATTCCATTTTCTCTCCAGCGTCTCCAATTTGGGGCTCTCAAGTCACTTTTCACTTATTCTGCAGAAGATCTCTTCCATCATTCCCTCCTGGTTTTACTCCTGTCTCCCTGGAAACCTCTGCTTCAGGAAGTCACCCCACGTGAATGCTCTCATTGTGTGCTATGCCTGTGCTCATTGGGACCTCATAACATCTGCACAGGTGTATGTGAGCTTACACCTTCTCCAGGGCGGGGTCTGTATCTTCATACCTGTATTCCTAGGGTCTGGCACAAGGTAGTAGGGACTTGAATAAACAAGTACTGAATCAATTCCAGAGCACTGACGATTCCAAAAATCTGCCTCTCTAGGCCAGACTTCTCTCCCGCACTCCAAGTCTGTGTGTCTAAGTTTCTACTGGTCTTCTCCACGTAGATGTAATACGGAGAATTCAACCTTAATTTGGCCAATATCGAATTTTCTTTTCCCTCTGTAGGGAAAATATAGGAAAATGGTCAGGGCGCCTCAGAGGTTCAGAATCTTGCCGAGGATTTGCTGTAAATATTCACGTGCACCCAGGTTTTCCTTGGTTATTGTCTAATGTAATTGTGCATGTGCACCCAGGTGTCCTGGGTTATGGACTTAAAGGACTAACATCTCTGATACACGGCACTTCTTGGGACACTCTGGGAGGCCACTACGGCAGCTGCTCCTAGCTCTGAATAAAGCCTATTAATATTTTACCCATGGCTCCCAGGATCTTTTCCTATGATGTAGCTCGTAGACCTGCGTGTGAAGGGTTTGTAACCCAGTCTGTAAAACAGGCTTGAGGGGTCTGTGAGCCCTGGCCCTAGCAATACACCCTCCTAAATCTACACAGCAAGCTAAATCAGCCACTGGGAGTCTTCCTGAGTCCTCTTTACTGCTCGCACTCTACAACTGACCGGTCACCAAATTTCCCCTACACATTGTCCTTTCATATGTGTCCACCTCGGGCCCTTGAGACTTCTCACCTGGACTGCTGCGGCAGTCTTCTTATTTTTTTCTTTTTCTTTGCTTTTATGTGTGGCAGTCTTCAACGGTCGCCCTGCTCTACTCTTGCTCTTCTCAAATGCCACCTGCACACTACTGCTAACATCATCTTTTTCAAATACAACTGGCCATGTTATTCTCCTGCTTAAAACCACTCAGTGGATTCCCTACCTATGCGATAGACCAAACTGGCCATTATGTCATGCAAGACCCCTTATGACTGGACCTCTGGCTACTTCGCCAGCCTCATCTCTTATCTTTCCCCGTCACTTCTTGAGTCCTGCGGTCATACAGAGCCTCAGGGTACACTAGCATTCCCCTAAACAGACCACATGGTTTCATCGTTCCTTGCCTTTACCTATATCTGGAATTTCTCCTTGTTCATCCCAACCCTCCATGTTCTCCTTGGAGAACTATCCATTCCTCACATCTAGCTCAGTGTCACCTCCTCTGAGAAGCCCTTGGTGACCCACTGAAGTGGAGGTGATCCTTCCTCGTCGGGTGAGGCCACTGCGTGTAATACGAGGACACCCCCGGCAGCTGCACTTTGTGTTCTCTGGGGTGATGGCTTGTTTCCTTGACCCTCACTCTCATTGGGAAGTCCTGGGGCAGGAATTGTATCTTAGTTTTGTATCTCCAGCACCTAGCAAAGTGCTTAGCACAGAGTCACGATCTCACAAATGTCTGCTACACTGCAAGGAGAGCACTGGCTGGGCATTGTTCCTGCTTCTGCCACTTGCCATCACTTTCACCTCTTCAGTTTCTGTTTCCTCATCTGTAATATGGGGATAATTGTGGTAGGATTCTTGTAAGGCTCAAAGGAGGATAACACATGTAAACAGCGCAGTACTGGGAGTTTATGACTCAATAAATGTCAGCCAATGCTATTATTGGTCCTCAGGGTCTGTACAATATGAAAAACTCGATGTGAATTTTCTAACCAATTGTTTCCATTGATGTCACCCTTCTATAAACTACTGCAGGTCTGATTATAGTATTCATTTTTAAATTTTGCATTCAAAGCATATCTGTATATCTACCTCCTAATTTTTAAGCTTTGGAGAACTGAGACGTATCTTACACTTTGTGGTAGGCAGAATTCTAAAATGACCCTCAGTGACCCCCATCCTTATAGAATCCCCTCCCTTTAAACGTAGGTGGAATCAGTGACTATGAAGGGTTTTGACTCCCATGATTAGGTTATAATAGATGGCACAGTTGAGTCTAATAAGGGAGACTACCCAGGTGGGCCCGACCTAATCACATCACATCATCAAAAGCAGAGTCTTCTGCAGGTGGGGTCAGAGGTTATCAAAGATTCAAAGCACGGGAAGAATGGGACTCGCCCTTGCTGGCTTGAAAGTGGAGGAGGCTATAGGGAAAAGGCCCCAAAGCAGCTTTTAGGACCAGAGAGTAAGGCCTCACTGACAATCAGCAAGAAAACGGAACCTCAGTTATACAGCCACAAGGAAGTGGATTCTGCCCTGTAACCTGAACAAGCTTGGAAATGAATTTGAGCTGTTTGGCCAACACTTTGATTTCAGCTTTGTGATATTTTGAGCAGAGAACCTGGCTATGCCACGCTGAACTTCTAACCTGCAGAACTGTGTGTTAATAAGTGAGTGTTGTCTGAAGCCTCTGTCTGTGATAATTTTTGTCATGTAGCAATAAAAAACTAATATGGACTTCTTTTTAGTGCCTTCATTATTGAGCAAAACATAATTTAACATTACATTCAATCAACAGTCACTGAGAAACATTAATAATTGAAATATCTTATCACCAGTAAAGTCATAATATCAACTGACCTATGCCTATTTATCAATATTTAAAAAAAAATTTTAACAGATTTTAATTTGAACAATATCTGTCATGTTCATTTTATATTTATTAAATTGCTAAAGACACATTAGTCTAGAAGCAACATTTTTATAAAACATGAAAGAAATTATTTAAAACAGAGATGCACCTAGACATAAATTTCACATTACCCAGGGCTAAATTTCACTTTCAGGACACCAAAAAAGCAGCTAGTAAGATATTTTACAAACTAAGGTAACCATCAAAAGAATTTACAGGTAAAATTTTTTGGCATAAATTACTATATAACTAATCTATCTTCATGTCAATGCAGAAGACCCTTAGAAACAATGCTTATGTTGGTTTGTTTCCCAAAATTTTTATTAAAAGAAGTCTGGTAAATGTTATGTACTGTATACCCCCCTGGAGATGCATAGTACATATTACCGTATTAAAAACTCTAAGAACTCATGAAGTGAATCTGCCTAATTTTTTTTTAAACAGAATTTCCTAAATTTATTTACCACATAAGCTATTTTTTTGAGAAACAACTTTTGACATCTTGCAGAAACACCATTTGGGAAATGCTGGCCTAAACAAATTCCTCCCTCTGCCGACCAAGCATCAAATCACAATATTAGTGGGGAGAAAAAAATTCAGAAATGCAATCGATTAAATATACCCAAAAGCTGAAAAGTGTATTTCCTCTTTCCTTTTTGGCTATAGCAATTTTTCACTAATTTTTTTTACAAGAGTCATTAAATTGGAAAAGTGATTTTTTTTTTTTTTTTCAAAAGATGACCAGTAAGGGGATCTTAACCCTTGACTTGCTGTTGTCAGCACCACACTCTCCCAAGTGAGCAAACCGGCCATCCCTATCTAGGGATCCGAACCCGTGGCCTTAGTGTTATCAGCACCACACTCTCCCAAGTGAGCCACAGGCCGGGCCAGCCCCGGAAAAGTGATTTTTAGTAAATGTATTAATTTTAACAGAATAACAATAGAGCAAAATTAGTGTTTCAAGGAACTTCCTAGAATAGTTTTAGCCATACCATATATCTATTTGTGCATTACCAAAGTGTTTATTTTTCAAAAATAAGAGATGGTTTTAGAATCTAATACTTTACAATTTAACGCAGAAAACACTTAAGACTGACAAACTTTAAGGAAGCATATTTTTAGTCAATGATGAGGAGAGTAGAAGAATTGGATCAGAATTTTAGTCTATGATTCTTGTGTTTTCAAATATATAAACACTTAGAGAAGTCCATGTGTATAAAATATGAAAATAAATATTTTTAATTGAATTTGAAATAGAACTGTGAAGTACTTCCAAAAAGGAGGAATAACCTGAGAATCCTGTCAAAATTCTTGCTCTAGCTCAGTAGTTCTCAAACTTTAGGGGGTTACAGAACCTACTGGAAGGCTTGGTAAACACGGATTGCTGTGCCCTGTCCCAGAATTTCTGATCCAGTGGTCTGGGGTGGGACCACAAAATTTGCAAGTTCCCACATGATGCAAAAGCTGTTGGTCCAGGAAGCCTATTTTGAGAACCACTGAGAATCTAGTTCTTTTACCAACCCCTTGAGATTTCTCATCCGACAGGTCTGGGGAAAGCTTCACAGGTGGTTTCAGTGTGTGCCAATCTCCAAGAACCTTTTTAGCTCTAAAAGTTCTGAGATTTGGAATTTTGTTATAGGTTATCCTTGTTCTGGTTCTGTGTCTCAAATCCTTTGTAGTTCTCTCCATGGGTATTTCAGCATACAAAAGAAAACCAGAATGCTGGGAGAAGAAAGGTGGAAGACAGAAACTTAATTATTTTATAACTCATCAGCAGAATTTACAGAAGCATAGTTGGAACCTGTAACTACAGATTCTCATTCGTGTTTGCTCCAACCTCCATCCACATGGATAATGCAGTTGGAAAGTCGAATGTTAGTGTAATTGGAGAAAACCCAGAAGTCTGCAACTTCCATATAACTTCTATATGCATCCTCCTTTCCTATTTCCCTTAGTATTTGATTGTCTGTGGTTTTAAATCAGCCATAAAGGTGTTCTGGCAGAGTGGCCAAGAGCATGATCTTTTGCAGTCAGATGGATTCAAGTCCTACCTCTGTCATTCAGCAGCTGTAGGAATCTGGGAGAGTTATTTAATATTCCTTAATCTCAGTTTCTTCTTCTGCAAAGTAGGAAATAGTACCCTCTACATATCATTGTTGTTAGGTAACAATGAGAAAATGCATGAAAATCAAGAGTAAGGGTCAGACAGAACTAGAACACAACTCTTACTACTAACATAGAAACTCTGTGAGAGTCTGAGAACAAGAGTCAATTAATTTCAATTCTTATTCTTTTTGTTTGTTTGTTTTTTTGTCCCTGGTCAGTGAGGGGATCCAAATGCTTGAACCTGGTGTTGCAATGCCGTGTTCTAACCAACTTAACTAACTAGCCAGCCCTTTAATTTCAATTCTTGAGTAGTGAGAATTATGCTATAATATTTTTCATAAAGCAACTAGAGATGTCACACTGAACTTAGAAAACAGTTCCTGCCTCTCTCATGAACTATCTTTAATAAGTAATAAGTACCAGATATTATCAAAGATAAGACCATTGATGATGCAGCATTATACTGTGTAGCACTAACAGAGAAAAATTGCTGCCAATTAAACTATGAGATAATGCTTTCTTATCACTGACAATTTTCATTTTATACTTTTTTGAAATTGTTCTTTTAGATATAGATTTTTAAAACATTTAACACTCTTTTGCATACTTAAAGAGGAAAATCTAGGCAAAATACCTTGATTGAAAATATTCCTAAATTGTCTTTCAATTTAGAGTCCCAGCCTTCTGAATTGTTTGACTCAGAGTCTATGTCATGGTGTATTCGCTCAATGTCATCCTTCGTGTCAACAAGGGCATCGGTGATGCAGCATTTCTTAAGAGAATCCAAAAGCACTAAAAAAGCTCTTGGAGCGCTCTTTGCTTGCCTATTTTTGATTCCTGCTTCAACAATGTTGCCAAGCACGTGGTGATTTATCATTCTCCACACCCCATTTCCCATAAACATTTGGTTCCCAGGGATTAAAAGAGAGCTTCACTCTTCCTTCTGGGATTTTATTCCAAGCAACTGACACCCATTTTCTAAGTTTGAACACCGGTGGTTTTGATATTCGCAGACATGTAGGCAATGACAACTGTGGCCTGGCCAACAGATTGGAGACCTCTTCAGTTATAAGATGCATTCTGAATTTCAAAGTGGTTGGCAATAAGTTAGTCAAGCCCCGAATTGATCCTTGCTGGAGTTCAGCTCTGTTTGGTCATTCACAGAAAACACAGTATTATTATTAATGGCCTCTGCGTTGCACTTATTTTTTTATAACCACTTTTTTGAGATAAAATCCATATAATATTTACCCACTTCAAGTGCAAAATGTAATGCTTTTTAGTATATTCACAAAGTATACCGATAAATAAAATTGAGTACTTCATCACCCCAAAAAGAAATCCTGGACCCATTAGCAGTTAGCACCTATGCCTCCCCCAGCTCCTAGCCCCTGGCAATCATTAATCTACTTTTTATCTCTATAGATTTGCCTATTCTGGATATTTCATATAAATAGAATCAATATGTGGCTTTTCGTGACTGGCTTCTTTCCCTCAGCATAATGTTTTCGAGGTTCACACATATTGAATAATATTCAATTGCATGATATACCATATTTTATTTATTCACTAATTAGTTGATGAACACTTGGGCTGTTTCCATTTTTTGGCTATTATGAAAAATGCTGCTGTAGACATTCATGTACAAGTTTTTGTGTAGATACATTTTCATTGCTCTTGGGTATACACCTAGGATTAGCACAGCTAGATAATAGGATAACTCTGTTTCATGTTTGAGGAACTGTCACCCTGTATTCCAAAGTAGTGCCACCATTTACAATCCTAACAGCAATATATGAGGGTTCTGATTTCTCCACATCTTGTCCAACACTTATGATCTGTCTTTTTGATTACAGGCATCCTAGTGGATGTGAACTGATACCTCATCTTGGTGTTGCACTTACTTTAAAAGCACTTTCACCAGCATTTTCTCATTTGATCCTCACATAGGTCAACATTCCTTATTCACAGTAAAGGAAGCAAACATTAAGACTAATTCACTGACTTGCTCAAGATAGCTCAGTTAGTGACAGAATGCGAACTAGAACATAATCATGCTTCTAGATTTTGGTACCTTAGCTACACACCAGTCTATTCCAACCCCAGGATAGCTGCCTACGTGCTACAGAGTAAGAGGTCAAGAGCAATGACGGATCATAGGTAAGCAAAGGAGGGTGAGGGCGTGGTGCAGCCATGCCGTCAGGGCACAGTACTGCATTACCACTTAGATGGCGTGGCATTGCTGCTGGCTTTCACAAGACAGCAACAGTTAATGAAACTGTATTGGCCTGCAACAGCTTGGTAAGAGGGGTCTGGTTTTGGGAAAAGGCCCAGTTAAATCTTGGGAGAAAAGAGGCTAAAATGTCTACAACTTGCAACAAAGTCTACAGCTCTGCCTTCACAGCCTACAGGAAAAGGCTGTACAATCCAGGTTAGTCTCCTTTTGGCACACTGGTTCCTGGAGTTGTAACATTGAGTAGTAATAATTTTCTAGCGCTGCATATATCCCTGTAGGTAAAGCAGACATCAGCCTTGGTTTGTAAGCTGGACTCATTACTTTTTGTGCTTATGAACTGAGAGAACTAAAGAATTTTTGCTTACGCTTACATTTCTATTCATGAACTATCTCCTTTTTGTGTTAAAAAATCAATATTTTATGAAATAATCTCCTTGGAGGTTAAGTGCTACAGTACCACATTTTTCTAGTCAAAGAACTCTGCACATTGCTCAACTCTGGCTGAGCGAGGGTAAAGGCAATAAATGAAGCTTTCCTACCTCACTAAGAAAAAAGTCAATTTTGAATCACTGGACCATGAAACCTTATTGGAGTTACAGAGTGAAATAGGTTGATCAGCATGTGGTGTGTCTGTTGAAGCCAAATATATACTTTTTTCAGGATTTGTCCAAAAGATGTGTTACTGCTCTTAGTACAACAACAAAATGACGCTACCGATAGGACCCAATCTCTGCAAATGCTGGTGTGGTCAGAAGAACTGGTGTCCTTTTCACATGTAAGACATGCTAAGGTGATCTGCAGACAGCAGCTGCTACGTGCAGCATCTGGCACTGCTTTCGTTGTTGGGTTTTTTTTTTTAACTGGGAGGCAATATATAACAACATTATATAACCCACATCTAACAACTTTTAATTTTTATATTTTGCTTCCAGACCCTTATCTACACTTTAATCTATATAAATATAATGAATGTGCATATACTATTCTGTATTTTGCTTTATTAACCTAATATTGGAAACACTTTCCCCTTTATATTGATTTTATAAATTTTTTAGTGGCTATATAATATTCTGTCATAGGCTGCTAAACCTTTTCCTATTGTTGGATACTGTATTAGTCCGGGTTCTCCAAAGAAATAGAATCAATAAGAGATATACATATATTTACATACATGTACATACACATCTATATATGGTGTCATATTGTTGGACACTAAGGTGGCTTCTAGGTTGCATCCTCATACACAGGGTCTTTTGCTCCTTTTTATTATTTCATTTGGACCCCTTCTCCTGGGAGAAGAAAATTTACATTCGCCAAACATCTATTGTACACCACAGACTTGATGTGAATTATTCATTATTTCTCCAACACTATGAGATAGGGACCCCTTCTCCTGGGAGAAGAAAATTTACATTCGCCAAACATCTATTGTACACCACAGACCTGATGTGAATTATTCATTATTTCTCCAACACTATGAGATATTATTTTCTTATTCCCATTTCGCAGATGAGAATAGTGACACTGGCTCCACCTGTGGGCACATCATTTAACTTCTGAGTCTCAGATTCTTTACCTATAAAACAGGGATAATACCAGTACCTACTTCACAGGGTAGTTGGGAGACAATGACTGTAAAGCACCTGACAGGGCTTGGCACACAGCATGACCTGTACATGGGGAACAGCAAGAACTACTATCACGAGTCCCACCTGCACTACCACTACTGAGTAACTTGCCCCAAGACAAATAAGCAGAAAGGGGCCCGGTCTCTCTGAAGCCCAAGCTCATGCTTCTCCCCACTATACCGCAAAGCCTTCCTATGGGAGGGACCGAACGTCTTTATCTCTCTTGCTGTTTTGCACGACTGTGCTAATGGTTTAGGAGCACCTGGCACTGCTCTGTCTCAGTTCCTCAGATCACAGTCAGCCCGAAGTCGTTGCTCCCGTTCGTTGGCTGCTCGTTTCTAACCTCAGTGTTTTCGACACATCCTGCTGATGGTCTTTTCTTGTGCATCCTGCAGCCGCGCAGACTCTGCTGCTTTTCTAACAAGTAGCTGGGGTCGTTCCACGTTGCAGGCTCGAGAGTCCTCCCTCGCCCGGGCAGGGGCCACCGTGGCTGAGCCTTCTCGCACAGGGAAGGAGTAGTTATCTCAAAAAGGAGCAGGACCCTGACCCGGGAGGCAGGGGCTGGGACCCCAAACTGAAGCTCCGGCTCTGAAACTTCGGGGAGAGGAGGGCGCCAGCCAGCGGCAGGAGGATGGGCCAAGTGCTCACCTCTCTCCTTGCCCTTCAGCTCCCCGGGGAATGAACTGCTTCTGGTTCCCTCCGGGGCATGACCGGGCCGCCCTGAGACGGCAAAGCCAAGCTTCGGGGGCTCCTGCCTGTGAGCCTCCTCCCAGCTTCCTCAGACGTCCGCTGCTCTGCAGGGTCTTGGGGAGACTTGCTCCTGCGGGTAAGACGTGATCGTCTGTCTTCTACCCACCCTGTCCCCATGAACTGTCACCTCCTCAGGGTCAGTGTCTCCATGACATCCAGGGCTGCCCTCACCACAGATGGAATCGAAGGCTCCAGTGCAACTGACATAAAAAGAAAGGGGAGAGGAGACGGGCCAGGTGACCTTCCCCGGGCGGACCCCACGCCTGTCCCTGTGCGGTACCTTTTCACAGTCATCCTTAATGTTCACAAGGCTGTAAGGCAGTCGTATTCCCACTCCGAGTTACAGGAATCAAGGCTTAAAAGTAACTTTCCCAAGGTCATATGGCCAAATATTTAGTGAAGCTGGGGTTCAGAGTCAAACGAGTCTCACTGGAAAACGTGTGTTCCTTCCCATGTGAGAACACCTTCCCTTGCCCCCACATCTACACCCTTCTGTACCATGTCACACATCACAATTTTAAAACAGCAAACTAGGTGTTAATTATTTTTAAATTTTATTTAAAGTTGACAACAACTGTTTAAATAAAGCCGTCAGTGGATTTATGTGCTCTGGTAAACCTAAACTGGATGAGGCAGGCACTTTTCCAACTCATCTTCACGTGGTCTGAGCAACCTGGTCCTGCACAGGGAGCTCCATGTGCCACACTGCCATTTTCTGCAAACGGGCTTTTGACTTGGGGCTCCCATCACCAACACAATAGGAACGCGAAATGTCTTTTTTTCAGGGGAGGAGATGAAGTGGGTGATCTTAAACCACTTAACTTTTTTCATGACCAACCACAAACTAACCAGCAAAGTCAGAGGGGTGGAATGAAGGAGATTCGTACCATTTAGAAGGGATAATTTAAGGGGTTCCCAGCCCAGGGTCCTTTCCTTTTTAGGAATACAAAGATATCTACTGTGATGGTGGGAGGGTGAGATCATATCTACCCACAAAAGGACAGCCATACTGCATTCTCTTGCTTTTGACTGAGTTTACATAAACTCGTGAGATAGCACTGGTTGCCTTGTGTCGACTGTATTACAGTATGTACAGGTATGTATGTATACTGTACGTATGGTTATATATATATTGCTTGATTAAAAAAGGGAAACAATGAACCAGTTTGTATGTGTATTCTGTGTATTTGGAAGAGAAAATCTTGAGACATAAAATCCATGGGGGGAAGCTGATAGGTATTTAAAAAAAGGAGAATCACCAGGGCTAGGAGACTGCAAAAGAATCAAGGGAAACGTCTTCAGCTGAAATTTGCGTATGATCGAATTGTTTTCTGATGCTTTAGGTAGTCAGAAGAATCATGTTCTTTACAATTTGGTATCTCTGGATGGGGAGAAGGAGAAATCAGTGAAGACATCCTAAATGATGAAAAGGACACACCATGTGTCTGTGGGTTTCTTTACCTGAGTCCCCATCACAACGCGACCCATCACAGTCTCTCTGTGTGCCCATTTAATGATGATCCCTGCTCAGGGAGGTTTTCACATCTACCAAAGCTACTCGTTCAGAAAGAGAGAAATAATGTGTATTGGAACAGATTTTATAGTTCACATATGCTGGGTTACAGACATCCTACACACCAATGACAACTAAGGAGGTAAGAAGTGATTGAGCTATCACCAAAAAACTCACTGCACAGTTATCTGAACACTTTTTATACATTTCAGGCCCTGCCTACATTTTGCCACATTTTTTAAAAGTTTCTTTTTGGAGGTTTGAAACACAACCATTTCAAGCAGTGATTCTGAAATGAAGTTCCATGAAATGCCTTAGGCATATGAGGCCCCACTGCGTGATGAACGCAGACTTGATAAACTTGTGTTGGCTCCTCCAGATGCTGAATCAATATCATGCCAGATTTCAGTGGGAAACATACATAGAGAATAATGGACAAGATTTCTGTAGTTTCTGAAAAAGTTGAATAGATAACATATTTCAGCCAGGTGAGGAATTTAGGAGTGCCAAATCAGCAGCTGTAGTTACGGGTTTCTATGCATGGAAATATGCCACTATCCAACCTGTCCCCCGCCCCTGCCATAGATGTCCAAAAATGAAACCACAAATATACTAAATTGTACCATTTTTCTCTCTCTTACTCAATGGTCTTTCCTGGACCACATTTCTAGGTATATTAATACACCACTACCACTCTTTAATCAAGTCTGCAAACTCTGGGCTAGCCTTCCTGTTGGATTTGCAGGACGTGCATAACATTTCCAAATAGATGATGGGAATGAACAGAAGCTCATCTTCATTCATAATAAAAGAAATTTAAATTAAACAATGAGATCCATTTTTCACATATTGAATTGACACTTATAATAATAATAATAATAATAATAATAATAATAATAATAATAATATAGGTCAAAGTGTGGGGGGAAAGGAACTTATATGCTCACTGCTCGTAGAAACGTGAATTTGTGCAACATGATAAAAATAATCACTATTCACGTGTATACCCTTTGACCAACACTAATTCCACTTGTAGGACTTTATCCTACAGATCTGCTCACTGAAGTGGGCAAAGATATTCGTGCAGCACTGCCTGCAATAGTGAAAATTACATCAATAGGGGAATGGTGAAATAAATTATAATATACCTACAAAGCAGAATATTATGCAGTTTTTTTTTCTTTTTTTGCAGCTGGCTGGTACTAGGATCCAAACCCTTGACCCTGGTATTACAACACTGTGTTCTAATCAGCTGAGCAAACTGACTAGCCAGCTATGCAGTTCTTAAAGAGGACATAGTATATCTAAATCTATGATATGGGAAGATTTTTTTGGCATATATGAATACAAGAACACATACACATTTGCATATGCATAGATGTTCCGAAGGCTGTACACTAAAACATTGCCATCTTTGGGTAGTGGGACTGAAAGGCACAGGTGAGAATGGGAACTCTCAGTTTTTACTTTTTTTTTGTCTTTTTTGTGACCGGTAAGGGGATCACAACCCTTGGCTTGGCGTCGCCAGCACCGCGCTCAGCCAGCGAGCGCACCAGCCATCCCTATATAGGATTCGAACCCGCAGCAGGAGCGCAGCTGCGCACCCAAGTGCCGCACTCTCCCGAGTGCTCCGCGGGGCCGGCCCTCAGTTTTTACTTTTCTAACTGCAGTATTGTTTGATTATTTAAGATAAGCTTAATATTTAGGATAAGCTTAAACTGCTGTTATAATTTTAAAAATTAAAATGAATAATGGCATATCCTCTGATGAGTGCCCTGAATCAGCTGATTAAAGCTAATGATAAAGAGAAAAGGAGAACAGGTTTCAAATTATAGTGAGTCTATCAAGAATGAAAAAAGAGGGTATGTGGTCACACAGAAACCTTAGGCACAGAGGCTGTTCCACTGCTACAGGAACATTTGATTTGAAGATGCAGCGCACCCATGCTGCAAGTCAACTCTCATAATAACCACTAACTACTAAGGGAGTCTAGCTAAGTGCCCAGAACTACTATGCTAGCCGAAGTGTGTGCTTATTCAGCTATTTTTTCCCCCCAAATGGAAAAGTCACACATGCTCATTATATGAAAAATTTTACAAAACAGAAATCTAAAGTCCCTCATAATTCTGTTTTCCAAAGGTAACCACTGTTGCCATCTTTATGCCATTATAACATTTTAAAAATGCATGTCCAAAATTCTTTATATTTTATTTTTCAGAATTGAAATATAGTTCATTGTACATATCTGTGGGGCTACGGAGTTGAATATCAATACCTGTGTGCAATATGTGATGCTCAAATTAGGATAATTAGCATATTCAACATTATTCCTCTCTTACCCCCCTCCCTCCCCCTTTCCCACCACTGGTAACCTCAGTTCTGTTCTCTCCTTTTGAAAGTTCAACAGATTATTGTGATTGTTGTTTGTTTGTTTCTTTCTTTCTTTAGCTCCCACTTATTAGTAAGGACATGTGGTATTTCTCTTTCTGTGCTTGGCTTATTTCACTTAACATAATTTTCTCTAAGTTCATCCATGTTGCTGTGAATGGTAGAATTTCATTCTTTTTTTATGGCAGAGTAGTGTTCCATTGTGTAAATATAACACATTTTCCTATCCAGTTGTCTGATGCTGGACATTTAGGTTGGTTCCAACACTTGGCTATTATAAATAGAGCTGCAGTAAACATAGGAGTGCAGATATCCCTTCGACATAACGATTTCCATTCCTTTGGGTATATACACAGCAGTGGAATTGCTGGGTTGTATGGCAGTTCTATTTGTAGTTGTTTGAGGAACCTCCATACTGTTTTCCATAATGGCTGCTCCAATTTACAGTCCCACCAACAGTGCAGGAGGGTTCCCCTTTCTCCACATCCTCCCAGTATTTGTTATTCTCTGTCTTTTTGATAATAGCCAGTCTAACTGGGGTGAGATGATATCTCACTGTGGTTTTGACTTGCATTTCCCTGATGCTGAGTGATGTGGAGCATTTTTTCATGTGTCTGTTGTCCATTTGTATATCTTTCTTTGAGAAATGCCTATTCAGCTCCTTTGTCCATTTAAATTTTTTTTTTTTTTTTTACTGTTAAGTTGTATGAGTTCCTCATATATTCTGGATGTTAATCCTTTTTCAGATGCATAGTTTGCAAATATTTTCTCCCAGTCCATATGTTGTCTTTTCACTCTGTTAACTGGTTTTTTTTTTTTTCCTTTTTGTCTTTTTTACTGACCGGGATCGCAACCCTCGGTGTCGTGCCCGTACTGGGGACCGGCAACGGGATCGCAACCCTTGGTGTTGCGCCTGCACCGCGCTTAGCCAGTGAGCGGGAACCAGTCTCCACATGGGATCCAAACCCTCGGCGGGAGCGCCGCCATGCTCCCAAGCGGCGCACTCTCCAGTGCGCCACCGGGCTGGCCCTCTGTTAACTGTTTCTTTTGCTGTGCAGAAGCTTTCTAGTTTGATATAGCCCTGTTTGTTTATTTTCCCTTTTATTGCTTGTGCTTTTCAGGTCTAACTCATAAAGTCTTTGCACAGTCCTACTTCCTGAAGTGTTTCCTCTGTGTTTTCTTTTAGTAGTTTTATAGTTTCAGGACATATATTTAAGTCTTTAGTCCATTTAGAGTTGACTTTGGTAAAAGTGAGAGGTGCAGGTCTAGTTTCATTCTTCTGCATATAGATGTCCAGTTTTCCCAGCACTGTTTATTGAAGAGGCAGTCTTTTCCCCAATGTATGTTCTTGTTGCCTTTGTCAAAGATCAGTTGGCTGTATGTGGGTTGATTCCTGGATTCTCTATTCTCATCTATTGGTCTGTGTGTCTGTTTTTATGCCAGTACCATGCTGTTTTGGTTACTATAGTCTTGTAGTATAATTTGAAGTCAGGTAGTGTTATGCCTCTGGCTTTTTTTGTTTGTTTGTTTGTTTTTTGCTCAGAATTTCTGTGGCTATTCAGAGTCTTTTGTTGTTCCATATGAATGCTAGGATTATTTTTTCTATTTCTGTAGAATGTCACTGGTATTGTGATGGGGATCACATTGAATCTGTAGATTGCTTTGGGTAGTATGGACATTTTTGCAATGTTATTCTTCCAATCCAAGAGCATTAAATATCTTTCCATCTTTTTGTGTCCTCTTTAATTTCTTTCAGCAATTATTTGTTGTTCTTATTGTAGAGATCTTCCACCTCATTTGTTAAATTGATTCCTACGTATTTTACTAATTTTTTTTGGTGACTATTGTAAAAGGGCTAGCTTTCTTGACTTCTTTTTCTGCTAGTTCATTGTTGGAGTATAAAAATGCTATTGAGGAGAAGAAGGGGAGTTAGGGAGAAATTAGTTAAGGGTCATGAAGGCTGATTACATTTTGTAATTATAAGTATACTAATTATTCTGATTTGATCACCACATATTGTACACATGTATTGATATTAAATTCTGTACCCCACAAATATATATAATCAATTATGTTTCAATAAAAAGTCACAAAAATGTATAAAGACAATGGAATACCACTCAGCCATAAAAAAGAATGAAATACTATTGTTTGTGGCAATATGATGAGCCTGGAAGACATTATGTTAAATGAAATAAGGCACAGAAAGGTAAATACCACATGTTCTCACTCATGTGTGGGAGCTAAAGATGTTGAGCTCATAGAAGTAGAGAGTAGAATTGTGTTTACTAGAGGCTGGGAAAGGTTGGGGCAGTGTTGGCTAATGTATACAACCTTACAGGTAGATTGGAAAAATAAGTTCTAGTGTTCTATAGTGGTGCTAGGTGTCTACAATTAACAATAATTTATTGTATATTTTCAAATGTCTAGAAGAGAGAGGTTCAAATGTTTTCAACCCAAAGAAATGATAAATGTTTGCAGTGATGGATATGCTAATCACCCAGATTTGAACATCACACATTGTATACATGTGTCAAAATATCACTTTGTACTCCATAAATATGTACAATACAGATAAATAAAATTGGTCAAAAGATTTTTTAAAAACATTTAAATCCCATGCCTCGCTCAGCCAGTGAGCGGGAACCGGTCTGTATGTGGGATCCGAACCCTCGGCAGGAGCGCCACCGCGCTTCCCAAGCAGCGCACTACAGCAGTGCGCCACCGGGCCGGCCCAACAAAGGATATTTTTTAAAAAATGCTACTGATTTGTGAGTTGTTGATTTTGTATACTGCAGCCTTACTGAAATTGTTTATCATCTCTAAGAGGTTTTTGGTAGAGTCTTTAGGCTTTTCTAGATATAGGATCATGTTTCTGCAAACAGGGACAGTTTGACTTTGTCTTTTCCGAATGCCCTTTCTTTCTCTTGCCTGATTGCTCTGGCAAGTACATCCAATACTATGTTAAACAGGACTGGTGCAAGTGGGCATCTTTGTCTTGTTCCTGTTCTTTTCCCCATTCAGGATGGTATTGGTGGTGGGTTTGTCATATGGTTTTCATTGTGTTGAGATACTTTCCTTCTATACCTAATTTGCTGAGAATCTTTATCATGAAGGAATGTTGACTTCTGTCAAATGCTTTTTCTGTGTCTATTGAGATAATCATATGGTTTTTGGCCTTGATTTTGTTGATGTGGTATATCACATTTATTGACTTGCATATGTTGAACCATCCTTGTATCCCTGGGATGAATCCCACTTCATGGTATTGTATAATTTTTTTGATGTGTATTTTATTTGCTAATATTTTATTGAGGATTTTTGTGTCTTTGTTCATCAGATACTGGCCTATACTTTTCTTTTTGTTGTATCTTTGTTTTTGGTATCAGGGTGAGTTTAGGAGAATGGCCTGTGTATTAGTCCATTTTTGTGTTGCTATAACAGAATAACTAATAGAGTGAGAACTCATTCACTACCCACCCCGACAGGGTATTAATCTATTCATGAGGGATCCACCCGCTGTGACCCAAACCCTTCCCAATACTGCCAAGTTGGGGATTAGATTTTGACATGAGCTTTGGGGGGGGGACAACATACCCAAACTTTATCAACCTCTTTGTCAATTTTTTGGAATACTTTGAAGAGAATTGGTATTAATTCCTCTTTAAAGGTATGGTAGAATTTAGCAGAAAAGCCATCTGGTCCTGGGCTTTTCTTTGTTGGGAGACTGCTGATTACTGCTTCAATCTTGTTGCTTATTATTGGTTTGTTCAGATTGTCTATTTCTTCTTTGCTCAGTCTTGGTAGTTTGTATGTGTCCAGAAATTTATCCATTTCCTCCAGGTTTTGAAGTTTGTTGGTGTATAGTTGTTTAGAATAGTCTTTAATGATTCTAAGTATTTCTGTGATATTGGTTGTAATGTCTCCCTTTTCATTTCAAATTTTTATTTTGTTCTTCTCTCTTCTTTTTTTTATTAAGCCTAGCTAATTAATGGTTTGTATATTTTATTTTCTCAAAAAACCAACTTTTTGATTCATTGATCTTCTGTATTGTTTTTTGGATCTCTATTTCATTTAGTCCTGCTCTGATCTTAATTATTTTTTTCCATCTACTAATTTTTGGATTGGATTCTTCTTGTTTTTCTAGTTCTTTGTGGCATAGCATTAGGTTGTTTATTTGAAATCTTTCTATTCTTTTGATGTAATTGTTTATTGCAATAAACTTCCCTCTTAGTACTGCTTTTGCAGTATTCCACATGTTTTGGCATGATGTGTCTTCATTTTCATTAGTTTCAAATTTGATTTTCTGTTTAATTTCTTCCTGAGCTCATAGGTCATTCAGGAGCATGTTGTTTAACTTCCATGTGTTTGTATAGTTTCCAGAGTTTTGCTTGTTATTGATTTCTAGTTTTAATCCATTGTGTAAAAATCTTCATATTTTAGAAAATGAAGTCATGGTTTTGCAACTTGATTTTTCCACTAAGTAGTCCTGCAGATATATTTCCATATCAGTAGATTTAGGCATACTTCATTCTTTTTAATAGCTGCACACTATACCATTCTGTTGATATATCATAATATTTTTTTTTTTGTCTTTTTTTTTGTGACTGGTAAGGGGATTGCAACCCTTGGCTTGGTGTCGCCCGCACCGTGCTCAGCCAGTGAGCACACTGGCCATCCCTATATAGGATCCGAACCCGCGGCGGGAGTGCCGCTGCGCTCCCAGCACTGCACTCTCCCGAGTGAGCCACGGGGTCGGCCCGATATATCATATTTTTTAATAAATCAATCCCTTATTAGATACTTAAACTGTTTCAGAATTTTTGGCTTTATAAATAAGATTGCAATCAACCATCTATGCATATGAATCTTTGTACATATGAGCACTTACACAGATAAATCCTTAGAAAAAGAATATAGCTTGACTGAAGGGGACACATTCTTTCAAATCCTTATTACAACCCCATGAGATACATATTATTTCCCCCACTTTTACAGAAGCAGCTGATTTAACAACTTTCCTTATTACAACCCCATGAGATACATATTATTTCCCCCACTTTTACAGAAGCAGCTGATTTAACAACTTTGCTATTAAGTGGTTTAACCAGGGCCTTCAGACCCAGGTCCAGCTGAGACCAAAACATACACTCTTTTCACTATGTGACATGGACTCATTTTCAGGAGGGGTGACAGAAGGATTCAACAGAAATAGGCAGTAAGGCCAAGCAAAGGGCCCTCAGGCCGGCATATCTGTCAATATTCCATTTAAGGAGGAGCTGGGATTAGAGAATGGGGGACATTTGCGCTACCCCAGCCCAGAGACTTCACAGTGCTGTGGTTTGATCTGATGTGGCTCAAAGCCAGGGCTTCCCAGAGCTTTTCACCTATAACAGAACCATAAGCTTCCTCTACACCAGAACCTTTCAAACTTTTGATTACATGACTCTTGGTAAGATTACGTGACTCTTATGACTCAGGATACATATACATGTATATAACTGAAACAGAAGTGTCATAAAACATTACTTTTATTTACTGTATGCAATGCATTGTGAAATTATCTCTCAAATAATAATAATAATAATAATGATGATAATGATAAATCCCCAGTTTGAAAACTCTGCACTAAATCCAGGCAGAGACTGTCTTTCTCTTCCCAGGTGGGTGAGCATGTAAAAATAGATTAAGGTTCAAATTCCTCATTCTGATATTCAAGTTATTTCACACACTGGTCCCACTTTACCTACTCACTCTCAACCAGTTCACAAGTGTTCAGTCAAATCACAGCCAGGCTCAGTTTTGCCTCTCACTTTAGCCTCACATCACTCTCCTCTTTGGGAGAAAGCTCTGTTTTTTCTAACCTCTGCAGCTATGAGTCGAAACGTTCTCGCCCCTTAGAAACCCAGTGGAGGTACAACGTACCCTGACATTCTGCCCCACATCGATCTCTTCTTTTTCTACCTCATAGAGCTTACAACCTGAACTTACATGTTGTGATACAGATTCTGTCTTGCATTGTTCCACTTGCGAGGCCATGACTCTTCAATGCATCATGAGCTTTCTATTGGCTGTGTCTGACTGACTGATGGATCATGTGATAGATGTGCTGCCTCATTCTATCTACAAAGAACATGAGGTACCTTATGATAAGAGCATATACCACAGCATAATAATGAAATACAAATATGTACATACGAATTAAAAATCTGGACCAGGAAAAAATTAAATAAGAATGACAGTTAAAGGCTAAAGCAAGAAAAAAGAACATGAACTTTCAGATAATGAAGGTCCACATCCGTATCATAGTTGAGCCCTGAATTAGCTGGAAAGCTTCCTGATCATCATGGAAAAAGGGAATTAAAGACAGACATATAGATTAATAGAAAGAACAAACCCTTGAGTATACGGTCAAATGACTGTGAGTAAGGGTGCCAAGGCTACTCAATGAGGAAAGGATGGTCTTCAACAAATGGTATTGAGAAACCTGGATATCCACATGCAAATGAATGAACTTCAATTCTTATACCACACACATAAATTAACTCAAAATAGATTAAAGACCTAAATGTAAGACCTAAAACTATACAACTCCTAGAAGAAAACATAGGGGAAAAACTTCATGACATTAGATTTGGTAATGATGTCTTGGATACGACACCGAAAGCACAAATAAACAAAAAGGACTACATCAAACTTACAAACTTCTCTGCATCAAAGAAAACAATCTACAGAATGAAAAGGCAACCTACAGAATAGGAGATAATATTTGCAAATCATATATCTGGTAAGGGCTTAGTGTCCAGGACATATAAAGAAATCCTATAATTCAACAACAAAAAATCAAATAACCTGATTGGAAAATGAACAAAGGACTTAAATACACATTTCTCCTAAGATGATATACAAATGGCCAACAAGCATATGAAAAGATGTTCAATACTGCAAATCATCAGAGAAATGCAAATCAAACAGGGAGCTATCACCTCACACCTATTAGGATGGCTACTCTTAAAAAAATGTTGGTGAGGATGTGAAGAAATTGGAACCCTTGTGCACTATTGGTGGGAATGTAAAATGGTGCAGCTGCTACAGAATACAGAATGGCAATTTCTCAAAAAATTAAGAATAGAATTACCATTGGATCCAGCAATCTCACTTCAAGGCAGAAGCAACTCAAATGTCCTTCAACAGATAAATGGATAAATAAAATGTCATAGGTACATACTATGGAGTATTATTTGGCGTTAAAAAGTAAGAAAATCCTGTCACATTCTATAACATGGATGAACTTTGAGGACATATACTAAGTGAAATAAGCCAGCCACAAAAACACAAATTCTGTATGACCCCACTTATATGAGGTATCTAAAGTAGAATGGTGGTTGCCAGGGGCTGGGGTTGGGGGCAGGGCAATGAGGTTTGTTGTTTATTTGGTATAGAGTTTCAGTTTTGCAAAATGGAAAAGTTCTGGAGGTCCATTGCACAGCAAAGTGAGTACACTTTACACTACTGAATTACATGAGCATTTAAAAATGGTTAAGATGGTAAAATTTATGTTCTGTTTTTTAACCATAATTTTCAAAAAAGGGTAAAAGGGAAGTCATGATCAGTAATACTATGAGCAGAGAATAATAATACATTTTCATAATTTTATTAGCAGAGAATAATAATACAATAATAATTAGATTTTTCCTAACACTTAGTTCTAGAAGAATTGTAACTGGTGAGCTATATTCCCTTTCCTTCTGGTCCACAGCCACAATCAAATGAATGAAAAACAGTTGTAGCTACTCTCTTCGACTGAAGAATTTGCTTTAGTTTCTTCCTCCAACCTTCTGTGAAACCTTCATGTTCTTTGGGCTTCCTCTTCTGTCCTCGTGGCTTTGTATGTTCACCCTTTTCTTGGCCATACAGCCAGGGACACTCACCCAGGCTTCCAGGTAATGTATCTCAGGGCAAGGTTCCCAAATCCAAGGCCATACTTGCATGAGCAGGGAATGTATTTCACATAAATTTTGGAGAAAACTATGTTGTTTTGAATTTAGTGATGTCTACATAATTTATTTCTTATAATGCCCTTTAATAAAAGCTAAAAGCAGAAAATTACAATGCAAATCAGTCTTAAGTGAAAAAAAAAAAAAAAAAAAAAAAAAATCCAAAGATTTGTTTAGAGTTCTTCTAAGAAAACCCTTCCTTTATGTGCTCGGACAATCTCTTCCCCTGCGCCAGCTCTGTATGTTTCACAGAGTTCTCACATTGCAGTTCATTTGTTTATTACCATTTTGTTTTCCGTTATATTGTGAGCTCTAGGAAGCCAGCAAATACATCTTATCCATCTCTGTATCTCTAATATTGAGTAAATAAATGGGTGTGTTTAGTTTTGGCTAATATATGTATATCTTTTATATATATGTAAATAGTATGACATATTAAACATAATAATATATATGGCTTTTATATATAAAAAGGTATTAAATTTTATTATGGGCTACACTATTGAGTCATGTTGCACATTCATTAAGCATACAAATTAATCAGTGTAAAGAATAGCAGAAATACCTATAAAATAAATGCTGAAAGTACTACATGAGACCTTTATATCCAAAGAAACTGACACCAGAAAAGGTCAATTAAAATGAATTCACATAAATCAGGGCTAAATTTTGTAATAAATCTTTTGAAGAAAAAAGTTTTTTTTTTTTTTTTCCATGTCCGGCAACGGATCACAACCCTCAGTGTCGCCCCCGCACCGGACCGGGACC
>NW_007734070.1:46501-47548 GCF_000696425.1 Galeopterus variegatus | reverse complement strand
GAGCGGCCAGTCTGTATGTGGGATCCGAACCCTCGGCGGGAGCGCCGCCATGCTTCCCAAGTGGCACACTATAGCAGTGCGCCACTGGGCCGGCCCATGAAGAAAAAAGTTTAATTGAGGAAAGTAAATATTATGAGAATGCTTGCTTCATTTTATGTTGATCAAAATTTAGATTGTAATTGCAGCAATATGCTAGTTCTAGAATAAACAATGTGAATAAATTACCAACTTCTGGGTGTATTTTTTTCTGACAATAATGTATGCTAGCACAATATTATACTTTTCAATTCATGTTTGAATTGTACAGCTTGATTATTAAAATGGTCATTTTTTCCCACAAATATTCAAGGATGAGGTCATCAAATTTCCAAGGGCCTCTCTTAAATTTTTTAACATTCAGGTCATTCTTTTTTGAAGCATCTATCACATTATCATCCTTATTTTATTCTTTTCTTCTATACTGTTAATTAGTTTAAGCTCTATTTTGTTCTATTTTGTCAGCGGTTGGCTGGTACAGGGATCAAATCCTGGACCTTTGAGCTGTTTTTTAATATCACTTTCACAGACTCCATGAAATTTTCCATCTTCTAGAAGATTTGCACCTGCACTCTGCTGTCCATTTGCTTTGTGCTGATGTTTACATAAACACTGGAGGGACTGTTCAATGGCTCACATGTGTTAAGAGGAGAGGGAGGTTTGCATGAGGATGAATTTCACAAGTCAGTATTAGAATATTTGTCAATTTTTTCTGCAGGGGCTCTAATAATGAAAACTTGGATAACGAGGGGCCTCTGTACAGCCCATTTGGGCTTTCTCTTTCTGCCCTATCATGGAATGGTAGCCTCTGTCCTGACAAGCCATCCAACGACAGTATTGGATGGAGTTCGTCTGTGCTTTGCCAGCATTTAGAGAAGAAAAAGGGGAACTTCAGTACTTGCTTAGTTCATTCTGAAGTTTCATAATTGTTAAGATTTGGAAAAGGTAAAATGCATATCATGAAAATGACAGAAAACTCCTGAAGTTCAATACTCTGGGAAAAGAATGTGT
>NW_007734070.1:44650-45845 GCF_000696425.1 Galeopterus variegatus | reverse complement strand
CGCCCCTGACCACCATTATTAATCCATTCACTACTGCACGGTCCTACAATCTAATCACCTCCCCACGGCCCCACCTTTCAATGACCATAATAGGATTTCCCACCCTCCCAGCAGTCACAGTGGGGACTAAGTTTCTAATACATAAAACTTTGGGTACACAATTTAAGTTTGGGGGACATTCAATCCACTACATTAACCATGTTTTTGGAACAAAGTTCCAAAAAAGTTGGAATTTTGGAAAAAAGTTTTCAGAATTAAATGCTTCAGTAGGAAAACTGCAAAGATATTCTCACCTACGTACCATGCTTACCATATCTTACCATTCCACTTATTTGAATTAATATACAATTTTTAAAAAGCCATTTTCCACTCACAATTGTGACAGGTATAAAGCTAAACAACACAATCAAATAATCTGAACCCACTTTTGTAGTTATTACCAGTCATGTAATTCAGAAGACAGAAGCATGTCTTAAATTTGATTTTCTTATATTGTAGTCTGTGGAACTAGACAGAAAAATTAAAGTGCGCATAAAGGTTTCCTTCAGAAGGAATGGAAAATGTTTTATTTTCTCCAATTAAATAGAAATTACTGCGATAAACAATTCCCACTGTGTTGCAATAGACCAATTATTTTTCTTCTCATAATCAGTGTTTTAAAAATTATCAAACTAATATACTCACATATGTCTATTATATTAAGTATTGATTTCCTATCCTAGGATATTAGGATTCAGACTTTTAACCCCACCTTCTTCCTAGGAACACAATGACTTTTCTTCTCCCTCTAATTTCCCAATATGTAGATTTTAAAAAATCAAGTCGATGTTCAATATTTATGTGATTCAATGTCTAAATATCGTTCACTGTGGTATGGCATTTCCTCTCCTGAATGTCTTTTGTTTTCCTATAGTTAGCAATTACCTTTGCTGTGTTCATTCGCTTCAGCTTCCGTGTACTCGTCAGTGTCTGTCGCCGTTCTCTGCAACAGCACATCCGAAGTCCTCGCAGCCAGCTCAGCCTTCTACTTCCCGATGCCTTGGTCCTGCTCCATGGTATAAGGATTCATCGCTCAGCCTGCTGCACAGCTGTCGTTCTAGAACCTCTTTTTACCGTCATTTTGGAAATCTTCTTCCCCTCTTTTCTGTTTCCTGCATCCTCTGTTTTCCCTGTTACCTCATTTTGTGAAGGATTT
>NW_007734070.1:38594-44346 GCF_000696425.1 Galeopterus variegatus | reverse complement strand
CCCCTCTTTTCTGTTTCCTGCATCCTCTGTTTTCCCTGTTACCTCATTTTGTGAAGGATTTCCTCTAAAAACTTCCTGAGAAAGGGTTCACAGGTGGTTATATTTTTTGAGACTGTTTCATGAAATGTCTTTACCCTCTCACTTGATTCATGGGTTGGATGTAATTTCCCCTCAGAATGTTATAGGCATTTCTCCACTGTTTTCGAGTTCCCAATATTACTTTTAAGAAGCAGTAAGTTATTCTGTCTTGATCCTTCTATCTCTCCACCCCCACCCAACCACTCTCAAAGCTTTTGAACTCTCTTCTTTATCTCTGGTTCTAAATTTCACTACGATGTGTTTTGGTATGAAACTTTTTTAAATGAAAAGTTTTCATTGAATAATAACATATTTACAGAATGGAGCACAAATCGTA
The DNA here is from genome assembly GCF_000696425.1 of Galeopterus variegatus. Taxonomy (NCBI): domain Eukaryota; kingdom Metazoa; phylum Chordata; class Mammalia; order Dermoptera; family Cynocephalidae; genus Galeopterus; species Galeopterus variegatus. The sequence continues at coordinate 43,931 of NW_007734070.1, read as the reverse complement.
AATATCAACTTGATGTATTTTCACAAAATGAACATTCTGTGTAGCTAATATCAGATCAAGAACAGAATACTGCGAAAAACCCACTTCCTGCCACTACCTGCCCCTAATGGTAACCACTATTGTAATTCCCAACACCAGAGACCAGTTTGCCTGGTTTTGAATTTTTATAAAAATGGAATACTAAAATAAATCGCACTCAAAAAAATTTGTACTCTTTTGCTCCTCGTCTCTTTCATTCACCATTAATTTTGTCAGATTTCCTCAGGTTGTTGCATGCAGTGACAATTCATTCATGCTTATTCCATTATATGAACATACTACAATTAATTTACCCAATTTTAATGTTGGTGGACTTTTGACAGTTTCAGGTTTTGGCTGTTACGGACAGGACTGTCATAAACGTTTCCATACACGCCCTTTGCTGAACAGTTGTATGCAGTTCTATTGGATGGTGTGAGATTTTTTTCCAATTTTTTTGGCTGGGGACTAAGTAAGCCTTTTCAGTCTGAATAATTACTTTCTTCTGCTTGCTGTAAATCCTGGAATTCCTTATTTGATAATTTCTCCCTTCTTCCCTTTTTAAAGATTTATTTTTTCTTTCTAGAACTCTATTAATCTCCTACACTAATCATCTAATGCTCATATGTTTTCTCTCATATGTATTTTCTTTTTAATTTGTTTTCTGGGAGAACATTTCAACTTTATCTTTCAATACTTCTGTTGGCTTTTTAATTTTATCATAACTTTAATCTCTAAGAGATTTTAAAAGTTCCAATCTTTTCAATAGCCTCCTGATCTTGTTTCATGGTTGCAATATCTTCTCTTTCAAAAAATTAAAAAAAAATTTTTTTTTCTTATGCTCCATGTAATGTTTTGGTTTCAGTTCCTTTTCTTCTGTTTGCATTGATTTCCATTTCAGGTGGGCAGCTCTCCTCAACATATGGTGATCCTTGGCTGCCTAGTCATATTTAAGAGTGAAGCACTTAAAATGCTGACTGAGAGCACTGTGTGTGAGGGGTGCTGTTGTCAGGTGAGAAGGCAGAGCACCAGCCACTCTACTGGGGAAAATTTATATGTCCACATTGATACATCTTTTCTCCTTGGCAGGTCAGTTTCCTCAGAAAGGAATCTTCCAAACTGGGCCCCAAGTAGTAGAAGTGGTTGAGTGATCTCACCATCGAGGATGAAGAATTCTATCCACCTTCCCTGTTTTTCAGCAAGATACTGCATCTTGTTCTCATCAGTTCCTGAGTCTACAGCTGCACAGCCCAATATGGCAGCTTCTAGCCGCAGGTGGCTATTTGAATTAAACTAAATATTAGATTTAAAATTTAGTTCCTTGGTTGCACTGGCCACATTTCAAGTGGTTGTTGAGCCACTTGATGATGGACAATGCAGATATAAAACATTTCCATCATCACAACAAGTTCTATTGGACAGTGCTGGAGAATAAACCTAACGTTTTATGCTTGGGGAGAGAAGTACTTTCCTAACTTTACTATTGGAGGACAGAATCTGGAAGTTTGACTACTCGCTATGCAACCTTTTCATTCATTTTTAAATTTTCAATCCTACCTTGAACCCAACTTCAGAAGTACCTGAAGGCCTCCCTTTCTTGAAACTTGTCTCTTAACCAGCCCCACCCCAGCATACCCACTTGTAGGCAGTAGGTTTCAGCTTTGTGTTGTTACTTACCACTTTTCCATATGTCTTCCCTCTTCAAAAATGTATTTAGACCTATTCTTCTTCTTTGCCATCACTCTAATGGGTTTTGGGCAGGGAGCAGAGATAACCTACGCTCAATCTGCCACTGTAAACCTAAAGTACTCCTGAGAATGCTCTTCACATAACTCATGACAAAGGGAATGGGTAAGAAGTGGTTTGCTGCTTAGCTTTGTCCAAAGTTTGCTCCTAAATGTTACAGTTTTCAGAACATTTTTATCATCTCTGATTTCTTTATATTCCATTTTTTAATTCTCTTTCTAAATACTATTCGAACACTTCCTACAAACCAGGCACTGCTTTAGTTATATGTTTTTTTCTTTACCTTCACATTTCATAAAAAATATTGTTACTGAACATTTTCAGTGAAAGTTTAATAACTATGTATGGTGGCAAATCCTAATAAACCTAATACAGGGCAAGGTTATTTTCATTTGACTAANTATGTATGGTGGCAAATCCTAATAAACCTAATACAGGGCAAGGTTATTTTCATTTGACTAAATATTAGTGTCCTTTTTTTCACAGCCTGAAGCAGAGTCACCCAGCTGAGCCCATCCTATATAAGCTAAACCTCAGTCAACCTTAAGACCCATGAGTATGAGAATAGATACATGTTGATGTAAACCACTGAGTTTGGTGTGGTTTGTTACATAGCATTATGTCACAATAGCTGTGTAACACCATCGCAAAAGATGTTTACAAACAGGACTCCAGAATTTTTTTTACTGTAAAGTATGGGTTAGTCACCGATGCTTAGAAAAAAATTAAAATTCTCACTCTACAATAGAAATCCTGTCTCATTTGTTGCATTTTATCTAATGGTGTTTTTCCTAAGAGAATTTGCAATAAGAACACCATTATGTTTCAGGTTTTTAAATGGTGACATAAGCATCTGTTGTGGGAAATTCTGTGACATCACTAACATTTTTTTCCTTTCATTTGAGAAAGATGTCATTAATAAGCACTGACTATTACACAAGTTACATAAAGAGCTGTGTGCCTCTTTCCCAAAGGATAAATTACAAGCACTGCTACAAAATAAGAGTATGTATTGTTTGCAAAATACTTACGAGAGAAGTCCTTCTTTGCTCTGAATTACGCTTGTTTGCTTCTCAATGTTTCTACTGAGTTATGATAAGATGTCACCCAGGACCTATGATTTCTGTCCCAAGGGATGTGTAAGAGTCAGAACATCTCTCCATGGAAGTGGGTACCCACAGAGCTTTGCTGTGAATTGTGGGCTAGCTCCTCAGCGTCTGCTCCTAAGACCAAATGAACCACACTGTCTTGGAAGTTCTGGCCTTAGACAGCAAAGGGCATCGTGCAGAGAGCTGGAAGCAGACCCCGTTAACAGTGAATAAAGGGACACCGTGAGCTCCTTTTGTCTGCTTTCCCTCTTGCTGTCCCGAACTTCTAGCTTCAATGAAATCAAAGGAATCAGAGAAAGATCTGACCAGATTGGGGCAGCATCCCTGTTTTTGGCAGATCCTAAAACAACACCTTAATAACAAACACTAATTTTTAACACATTTGAGCTTAGATTATTTTACAAGTTAATATTCATATTCACTAGAAGGACTCTGGAATATGTGTGTGTGTACTATTTCTAAATCCCATTTAAAAAAAAACACTAAAATTCATTACAAAGAAAAGGATTAATTCTAGTGCCGTTATGACTATTGGAGCATTTGAGCTTAGATTATTTTACAAGTTAATATTCATATTCACTAGAAGAACTCTGGAATATGTGTGTGTGTACTATTTCTAAATCCCATTTTAAAAAAACACTAAAATTCATTACAAAGAAAAGGATTAATTCTAGTGCCGTTATGACTATTGGGAGCCGTGATATTCTTTTAGGAAGTCACGTATGTTCATTTGTCCATTTGTTCATTCACATATGTAAAAACAAGGATGAGCTGACCTTGTGCTAGACACCATGCTAAATGCTGGGAACGCAAAGGTGGGCAGCTTTCAGAGGGCTTACCTAACATCTGAGGGGGAGAGCAGACTTTCACAAGCTAGTACAATGAGTGTGATCGGTCCGTGGTCTCCCTAACACGCTGGGGGAGGGCTGTCAAGGAAGGCTTTTAGACATAGAATCTAAATTCAGTCCTGATGTCTTTCACATTTCCTTGACGTAGGGATTCTCCCTGTAACTTACCTATCACTTCCTTGCCTTCTTTGCTCAGCTCACCACCACCAGAGGAACTGCTCCCATGCCTAGGGACCCTCTGACAATGTAGTCCCAGGCCACCTCTTCTTTTGCCTGAGTGTTTGCAATGTCTGTGTGAGCTTGGCTTCAGTACCATATTTGTTCCCACATTCCTGCTCATGAACATAAGAATCACTCCTGAGAGGAAACTTTCGCATTTGAAAATTCATGGTGTATGCAGTATAAATGTTTCCTATTTTGCAAGTTCTTTAAATCCACATTTCATGTATTAAATTTGCTAAGTAGAAATCCTTGTACTTTCTAAACTGAGATAACTAGCTGGCGGAAGACAAAACTAATTCTAGATACATCGGATAGCTTTTAAATCATGAAGGTGGTGAGCCGGGGCCCAAGGGCCTCAGCCACGCCACCCTGACATCCGCATCCAGCCCAGTGATGAACACCAAGCCACTGCTGGAAGGGTCTAGGGCTCCCCTGCCTGACTGAGGGGGGTGTCACCGGCCTCAACCACTTACCCTCCTTCCTCCTCCTCCTCCCACTGTCTTCCTCTTACCTTTCCCGTTCCCTTCCCCCACAACTGCTCCACAACAACCACCTAGAATGTAAAATAATAATAATTAATTAATTTTAAAAAATTTGCTCCAAAAAAAAAAGGTGAAGGTACTGTAAGTGGCACTAACCTGGCATGTGTTCATTTTAGATTGCCATGTAAACCAGTCCAACAGGTGTTAGGAGATAGATGTTCACTAAATGCTTAACCTTCAGGAAGAAAACATTTACAAAATATACAGCACATTTCCCCTGAGTATCGGCAACTGAAGAAAGCATTTTACCATCTACCATCATAATTACTAAACACAATTAAAAAATGTTATCAAATACCTACTATGATGCAAGCAGTGCTAGATATGGTGATAAAAGATAAACCCTGGATGTCAAAACCAACCCCCTTAATATATTAGTTCATGGCTAAAGAAGTTCTGTAAGTAACGTTATCCCTCCACAAGTCTTCCTTTTCTTTTGGGCTTAAAAGACCAAATTGAACCAAGTCAGCCTTCTTACAAACTCACTGAATGTAACTGATTGCCAACTCCTGTTGATTCTTCTGGCCTCTGTGGTTTCACACTTGTCTTCTCCACTTTATCTTCTGCAGCATTTTCCCTTCGGCCTACAGAATTTGTCATCTTAACCACTGTAATAATGTAAGAACTAATCTTTCTAACACAGTTCTGCCCCTTTCCAATCCATTCTTACTAAACTGCTGCTAATGTGATTACCTAAAAGGCAAAAAAATCATTCAATGTCACCTGTGCCTTCAGGATGGAGCCCAAACATCAGTACAACTCACTACGTTCTCTTGCCTCCCTTCCGTTATTCCTTCGCCACCAGCATTCTGTGCTAGGCATACCTAGCCACTTGCGATTTTAAAATATTTT
>NW_007734070.1:37344-38382 GCF_000696425.1 Galeopterus variegatus | reverse complement strand
TCCTTCGCCACCAGCATTCTGTGCTAGGCATACCTAGCCACTTGCGATTTTAAAATATTTTTTAAATTTATTATTAGCATATCATTCTTACAAACCATGATATTTCTTTATGCTCTTTGCCTGACCTATCACTTTCCAAACTCCTTCCCTTCCTCCCCCACATCTCTAGTATCCTTAGGTTTGTTCTCCCCTTCTCAAAGTTCAACATATTGTTGTAGTCTTTTCTTTCTTTCTTTCCTTCATTCTTTCCTTCCTCCATCCTTCCTTCCCTCCCTCCCTTCCTAAAAGCCAGTAATGAGTAAGAACATGCAGTATTTCTGTTTCTTTTTCTGGCTTATTTCACTTAACAGAATTTTCTCCAGACTTATCCATGTTGCTGCAAATGGCAGAATTTCATTCTTTTTTATGGCTGAATAGTATTCCATTGTGTACATACACCACATTTTCTTTATCCACTTGTCCATCAATGGACACTTAGGTTGGTTGCATATCTTGACTACTGTAAATAGAACTGCAAAGAACATGGGAGTGCAGGTATCCCTTCAACATGATGATTTCCATTCCTTTGGATATACACCCAGTAGTGGGATTGCTTGATCATATGGCAGCTCTATCTGTAGTTGTTTAGAAACCTCCATAATGTTTTCCATAATGGCTGTGCTAACTTACAGTCCCACCAGCAGTGTAGAAGAGTTCCCCTTTCCCTGTGTCCTCACCAGCATTTGTTATTCTTGGTCTTCTTAATAATGGCCAGTCTAACTGGGGTGAGATGATATCTCAATGTGGTTTTGATTGGCATTTCTCTGATGACTAGTGATGCTGAACATTTTTTCAAGCACCTGTTGGCCATTTGTATGTCTTCCTTTGAAAAATGTCTATTCATCTCCTTTGCCCATTTTTTTGATTGGATTATTTGTATTTTTTATGGTATAGTTGTTTGTGTTCTTTGTATATTCTGGATATTAATCACTTGTCAGATGTATAGTCTGTATATATTTTCCCACTTTCCATAGGATGTCTTTCCACTCTATTATTTCC
>NW_007734070.1:35176-36189 GCF_000696425.1 Galeopterus variegatus | reverse complement strand
TTATGACACTTTACTCTTAAATTCTTCAGCCTGAATCAACTAAAAGCAGGACATTCTCTTACATGATTATAACACAATTATCACACTCAGGAAATTTAACATTAAAATATTAAAATTAAATTTGAACATATAGTTGATATTCACATTTCTCCCTAAGACTTATATTTACCTTTCAAGACTAAGTTCTAGGAAAATAACATGACTTTTCAACACACACACACTCACACAGAATGCACTAGGTGTCTCTTATATACTATCACTACCTTTTGCAGACTTCTATTGAAGCACTTACCACAATCATTGTCTGTTTCCTTTTCTGTGGTGTGATACTCACCTAGACTCATGTCAATTCCTCTAGCACTTCATCTTCTACCTGGCATTAGTTGGTGACTGAATGGATAAATGAATGAATGAATTGTGACACTCTCATTCCACTGTCTCATTATAACTGGTCAATGTGTTGACCAGGACCATCTGGGCAAAACCTTGTATATTCTTAGTTTCACCCCTTATTTCAAACACTGCTGTGGTGCCCAGTTCTGTGTTGGCATCTACCAGCCTTGTGCAGATGCGGCCTGACAACTCAGGTTTGGCTTGTGCTGTGTAACTCTCCTTTCTGGCCCCAGGGCTACAGTGGTGCAGTGACATAGGATTCCCATGGGAACCACATGCCACTAAGGCATTCACAATATGGAAACAGGGGCAGTTAAGGCCCTGAGGAACAGAAGCTAATGGAAAAATGTTTCCTTTACTTTTGATCTCAGGGTGCCCAATTCTGAGATGCATTTTATAAGATTCCTCAGAGGCTCCCACAGGATTAAGTAGCAGATATTTATAATGTTTGCAACTAGAAAAGGATCCTTGGACTGGCTTTCCCTCCTTCCCAGGGCCATTCTTTTGGCTCTCATAGTCTGTTCTCTGGGGCTGCATTCACAAATAAACTACCTGCATCTCACAGTCTGTTCTCTGGGGTTGCATTCCCAAATAAACTACCTGAATCCAAGGATTTTTTT
>NW_007734070.1:32562-33724 GCF_000696425.1 Galeopterus variegatus | reverse complement strand
CAGAGACAAGAGACAGAAGGCACAAAGAGAAAGAACTTCCTGGAGTCTCGATGCCTTCTACTTCCAGGGTCCATTCCTTCCTCGAGGCCCAGATGCATTTTTCCACCTACATCCCTTTCTTGCATTGGCTAATTTAAGTTAGTTGCTTTTATTAGCAACCAAAGTTCTAACTAATGCATTGAATAATACACTAATACACTGAACAAACAATGCTTACAATTATTTTTTAAAATAGACATCCTAAGGGCCGGCCCNGATCCTCCCCCTCAAGCCATAGCTAATGGGACCATGAATAGATTCTCTTGGGAAAGTGAACCTGAGATCAAGACATAGGCAGTTAATCTCTCATATGGCTTTAGCTATAAAATGTATGTCCAAGATCTGTGGAGGGGCCATATTTTGCCACGTGGATAAAGACAGCATCTGGTATACAGAAAGAAACAAAAATGAAGTACTTCTTTGTGGCACTTCATAGCACTTCATGAAGCAACAGAGACAAGAGACAGAAGGCACAAAGAGAAAGAACTTCCTGGAGTCTCGATGCCTTCTACNTTTTTTTGGTATAGGCTCTGCTTTCAGGAGAGCCCAGACTAAGACAGTGTGGTAAAGTAAAAAAATATGGGCTTGAGAGTCAGACATGAATTTGAACCCATGTTTGGTGGTTTGCTAGCCATGACCTTGCGCAGGTAATTTAACTTCCCTCAGCTTCACTTTACTAGCTTTATAATGAAGATAATACCTACATTGCAGGATTGTGATAATGAGAAACATTCTGTGTGTGTGTATATATACATATATAAGAGGATACTTTTAAAAGTTTGTGGAAAAATAGAATTAAAAGATAATACAAATCTTTCCGTGAACTTTTTGAAGTACCCTTACATATATATATGTTTATATATATTTACACACACACACACATACATACATAGAATATACATAAACTCCTAGAGTAATGCTTGACTATAATTAACCATACTGGGTGTGTGTCAAGCCTAGGAGCCATCCTCCCCCTTCCCATTTCTCTTAAAATTTACTACCCCTCCCCTAAGTTTCCTGGGGGTGAGCTCACGTGCTCACATTTTTACTAGGAGGCTTTGTGATCCTCCCCCTCAAGCCATAGCTAATGGGACCATGAATAGATTCTCTTGGGAAAGTGAAC
>NW_007734070.1:28350-31000 GCF_000696425.1 Galeopterus variegatus | reverse complement strand
AAAGAAATGTAGATGGATTATTATGCTTGAAATATTAATATGTATGGATCTTATAAGATACACCAGGTTTCTTATATAATTAGTGAGAAATAAGAATTATTCAAAAGAAAAATTCTACTTTATCAATGGGAGAAATGTCAAAAAGCTGCAGAGACCTTAGAAAAAGCAGCTTTTGGAAGCTGCTGCCATAGTTGTCAGTAAGAAGGAGACACCGGCATGTCTTCAAAGAGAGAATTAATTAAAACAAATTATTAAATCCTTAAGACACTGAAATTAATTTACTTACACAACAAATTAAAAACAAATTATTTCTTATGCTAATGTTTTTCAAACATCATAGCTTTTATGATTTTATGTAACTATTTAAAAACAGTAATAATTGTATAATATGTTTTTGTAGTCTAATGAAATTTGCACTAAATTCTATATTTTTTTAGGAATTCCTTTTTCCATGTTTTCATCTTTATTTTTATACAAGCAGTGTTCTAATGGAAATAAGTTGTCCCACAATTCTATTAAAAAATTCCTTGAGTAATGCACATCCGTATAAATAACATAATTGCTAAGAATTCAACCCTAAACGTGATCGTAGTGATCTTCAACACTAGTTGCAGGGCTAAAAAGAAAACCCACCTATTTATTCTATGTTACTTTGTGTCATTATTTACTTTTTTAAGCCTGTATACCTGGTTCTCCTCAATTAAGGAGCAAGCCCCTGGAGGGTGAAGTCCATGCTTTACCCCTCTTTGTACATCCAGTCCCTAGCCCTGGGCTCTATCCATAGCTGAGCTACAATAAATGTTCATCAAAGAATCCTAGATTCATAGATTCACCTTGAGTTAAAAGAGCTTTGGAAGCCATCTAAGCCAATCCCTTAACTACCCGTCCTACTTTGCAAATAACTATCTTTTGCAAAAACATTTCCAGGGGAAAGAGTCTCTCTATGGCAAGGCAAATGATTTCACTAACCATGACAAAGCTAATTGTTACCTGATTCTTTCTCAAAGGAGTCAAACTTTGCCTCTTTTTAGTCTTTCACCTAATGGTTCTAGTTCTAATCTAGGGAGTTATATACAATACAGTTACAGAAAGAGCAGGGACATTGGTAAGAGAGTGAGATGGGGACAGGCATAGACTTGAAACTCAGGTCTATCAGTTTGGTATGTGTTGAAGTTGTTTTTGACACTGGAACACCACCAGGCCAGTGCCCCTGAGGTTCTTGTGTGTGGGTCCCTCCTTTTTTTCACATGTCTGACATATCTTATGTATGCCTGAGAAAGATCCAGGCTAAAATTGTAATGACATGTATACCCAAATTGGCAACATACAAATTCCAAAAACTGGGCCCATGCATGAGCTATGAAAAAGGATAACCGACAATAAGGCTTTGAGTTGCTGCTGCTTGAGCTCCCCTTGCAGCCTTCCTGGGCAGATACGCAACAGAAGCTTTTCTTCTCAATTCTTGTCAATTCTGATTTGTGGCAAGCTGCAAACTTAACCCTTGTGTCGTGCTCTTGCTCTTTTATCTGCCCGTAATCTTGCCAACTGGGCCAATTGTTGAGCTAGGGCTGGGTCTGTAGCTCACAGACCCCTCAAGCTCATTGTCCAGACTGGGTCACAAACCCTTCACATGCCAGGCTGGGTTACCAGATCCCTCATATGCCAGGCTGGGTCACCAGAACCCTCACACGCAGGTCTATGAGCTAGGTAACCAGCAAACAGGTCCTTGGAAGCTGTAGGTTCAAGAGTATGGCTGAGCTCAGTGGATGCCTGAGGCACTAGATGCCAGCCAAGTTGGCGGTGCTACGCATGTGCACTAAGTCCATCCATACACAAATTATTTACAAAGAATGAGCTGCACCACCCCCAACCAGACCTAAGATGAGGGGGCCTGTTTTAGTCCATTTTGTGTTGCTATAACAGAATACCTGAGACTGGGTAATTTATAAAGAAAAGAGGTTTATTTGGCTTGCGATTCTGGGACGGTTGCATCTGGCACAGGCCTTAGGCTGCTTCTACTCATGGCGGAAAGTGGCAGGCTGCTGGTGAGTACAAGCAGATCACATGGCGAGAGGAAGCAAGAGAGAGAGAGAGAGAGGAGGTGCCAGGGTCCTTTAAACAATCAGATCTCGTGGGAACAAATAGAGCGAGAACTCACTCACTACCCCTCCTCCCTCCAGGGAGAGCATTAATCCATTCATGAGGGATCTGCCCCCATGACTCAATCAGTTTCTAATNCCAGGGAGAGCATTAATCCATTCATGAGGGATCTGCCCCCATGACTCAATCAGTTTCTAATACTGCCACATTGGGGATCAAATTTCTACATGAGTTTTGGAGGGAACAACACATCCAAACTCCATCGGGGCCTGATTAAATTATTCTATTTTCCCAACACCTTGCTACCTTGAGACTTGCTACCTTGATTGCCTGATTACATCTTTCAACGTTAAGGTAAAAAGAATAGAATAAAACAATGTTCTAGAAACTGTTTTCTATGATGTAGTAATTTGACATAATTTAGTTTATGTTCACTTGGCTGAAGTGAACAACACTGAGTTTTAAGAACTAGCATCTATAACTTGCATCTCATTGTTAGCTGAAATCGTGGAGTTTAAAACTATTTGCTCACCAAGATTTAAGCAGAAAA
>NW_007734070.1:13546-27284 GCF_000696425.1 Galeopterus variegatus | reverse complement strand
GGTAGGTAGTCAGAATGTGTTGAATAAATGAATGGCCCACACATTTTCCCAGAAAAGTCTGAATCTATAGTTATTTTTAAAAATTAAAAATACCTTTAGAGGACTTCTCTAGAAATAGGTGAATCTGTTTCCTACATTATCAATGTACCTGGGTGGGGTGTCGGGGAGGAAGGGCACCATCGCCCCCTGTGGAGATCCCTTGCCTTGGATCACTGCTTACCGACACCCAAGAGGCCCTGCCTCACCGGGCCAGTTCCTCCCGGTGCCTCTAGGATGGCGAAAGAAGCATGCAGTGAGAAAACCGCTTCTCTACCACCGACAAGGGACATTTACTGTACAGGTTAGCCTCCCAGTCCTGGTCAGATTGCCCGAGTTTCAATGCTGGTTTACTAGTTTTGCTTCCTTGAGCAGCAAATTTAAATAACTTTTCAAAACTGGGAAACGATGGAGGTCAGACTCAAACCAAGTGTGTACTCTGCCCACACTGCCTCAACAATATGGCATATTAAAAAAGAGTGTTCATACATGTGCTTGTAGTAGGCTGCCTGCTCTGACACATGAGATCTGAATTTAGATAGCAACATGGGGGAAAATCCAATTTTTAAGAAAGCAAATGGAATTCAGTTTCAAATACATGGACACCTGGGATCATGTCGCGTCCTAGCTGCTGCTGCTCAGCTAAAACATAATCCAACTGAAGATTTACAAAAATGTATTTAAGCCCAAGTCTCTACATAACTACTAACAGGAGACTGAGAAGGAGACTGTACATTAAAAGGCTAAAAATATCTCCACTTGGAAACAGCAGATTGTGATTGACAATTATTAAAAAAATTAAGAGTATGACTAAGAAGAATATGCATTCATTCACCAAAATCTCATATTCAAAAAAAGTAAGGAAGGTAGTACAGTATGATGGATGACTCCTATTCATGCTTAAGATGTCAAGTGTTCCTCACATTAAGACTAGATCAGACCCCTAACGCATGCTCTCGCACCATTTACCAGAATTTGTATTTATAGTTATTTATGTAATTATTTGAGTCTCTCTTCCCTTGTATCCTGTAAACTCCATGAGAGCAGGGATTATATCCTACTCATCACTGCAGCTCCAGCGTCTAGCTCAATAAATATTTGTTGAATGAATAAATGAAAAAAGAGGAGCCCCCAAACAGGTGGCAAAGGAAAAAGCTAGAAAGGTCATGTAAATCAAAGGAGAAAAAATCTTCCATGGTGGGGTGGTCAGCAGTGCCCAACACCACAAAGGCACTAGTAAGATAAACATAAAAAAATGATCCACTGGCTTGGCAAGCACGAAGCCTCCTGGTAAACATAGGAAGAACTGCTTCATCAGGGAACAGAAGCCAGCTGCGGTGGGTTGAGGAATCAAACAGGCACAGGGAAGTTGGATTAGCCAATTACAGGCCACTCTTGCAAGAAGTCTGAATTTGAAGGGAAGTAGAGTCAGGTCAGTAGCTAGAAGGAAAGGNCTCTTGCAAGAAGTCTGAATTTGAAGGGAAGTAGAGTCAGGTCAGTAGCTAGAAGGAAAGGCGCGGTCAAGGTGCTGTCTTTTTCCCCAAGGAGTATTAGGTATAACCCTTGATGAAACCACTTGAGATAAAAGCCAATATCAACAGAGATGTTAAAACACATTCCTGAAGAGTTGGGAAGGGATCAGATTGGGCTTAAAGAGTTGGAAACACATTTCTTCCCCTGGGACGGAGAATGAGGAAGAAAAGATAGGTTCCTGTGAAAGTGAATTTCTAAGTGTTGAGGAGGAGGCTCAGGAAATTCCAGCATGATAGCCTCATTTTTTTTTTTCCTGCGAAGGAGGTGGGAAAGTCAACTTGCAGGGAGACAGTAGTGGTAACAATACTGAATGGTTTGAAGAGTGATGGGGAGTTGGAATAACTACTTAGACCAGTAGAGATTGGGGTTCATAAATCAGAATTGGGTTCGGGTCATACAGTTATATGTTCTTCCCCAGGATCAAGAAATAAGAGAGCAAGGTGTTTGAAGAAATGCAAGATCAGCAAGATGAGGGTAGCCAGAGATAGTGGGAGGTGGGAAGCATCCAGAGACGTAGGGACGGGCCAGGTAACTGCTGCATTTATAGTTCGCACTGAATTCAAATGATTGAAGTGCTTTAAGTAGGAGAGCGACAGATTTCAGAAGACTGAGAAATATTTGCCAAAGTAGGAGGAAAACCAACATTCTGGAATCAAGGAAGCCAATGAAAGAGAGGATTTCACAAAGGAGGGAATAGTCAGTAGTGACTTCCTGGTCTGGAGCTCAGAAGATGGAGGCAACGCTATAATAATGTGGCATTAAAACCACAGAGGAGGCTGAGATCACCTAGCCTGCAAGTGTCGAACGAGAGGAGAAAAAGGACTAGGAGAAGCACCCGAGGAGCACAAACATTAAGTGGGGCTGTGGTGGGAACACAAGAAGAGAGGCTTGCAAAGGAGACTGAGCAGCTGTCGCCAGAGAATTAGTACGGTGGGCTCAGGGGAGCCGAGGGCAGATAATGTTCCCAAAAGAGGATGAATGAATAACAGCAAGATTGCTGCCAAATAGTCAGCCAATTGGTGACCAATCGATTTGAGAGCAAAATCAGTAAAGTGGTGGGAAAGAAGACAGATGACACTAGGTTGAGGACTGAGGAGAGAGAAGTGTGTGGGTGCAAACAGCATAGATCACTGTCCCCAAACGCCTGAGAAGTGGTCTATGCTCTGTTTACATTTGGTTGGCTATGTAAATATAAATATACACACACACACATATATGTGGGACTTTCTTCTTGCATATATGTGGGATTTTTTCTTATTTCTTCAGTAAACTTCATTCTCTTAATGATCTCCTCTTTCTCTTCTGTCTTCAGGGTCTGTGAACTCCATTCCACCAACATTTAAACATGCTTAAATATCTTCTATCTAAAAAGAAAAATTCTTCCTCGGCCACACATTCCTTTCTTTCAATTTTTACTGAAAATGCAAGAGGAAAATCCTATCCACAAGGAAAATGCAATTGCAGACATGAGAGAAGGGCAAGAGGGCAAGAGAAACACCAGCAAGTGGTCCCCCAACTTCTCAGTGAATGTGGGGATGTGATTAGAAGGTGGCCACGTGACTACACAATCTCTCTGGTCAATGACGAGTCAGACAAAATGTTGTCTTGTATAGAAGTAAGCTTATGTATAACATTTACTGTCACTATATAAACTTACTTCTGTATAAGACAATGCTCTCTAATATAGAATTTTATATATAATTATTAAAACTTCCAAATGAGAGTATTTTATAGTAGTTTATACATAATTTATACATAAACTTATATTTATGTATAAATTTTATAAACAATGTAAGAGAGTATTTTATAGTGGTTATATATAATTTTATATATAAATTTATTTCTATATAAGAGCATTTTCTTATACAGAAGTAAGTTTATATAGTGACAATAATATTTCCCAGAAATGATTTCACATAACAGAAGTGTAAATTATCCATTTCTGACAGTGAAAAAGAAAAGCAACCCAGCTCCAATGAAGGGACCAGGAATCTGGGAGGGACAAAGACCTCATTCCTGGCTACACTGAGGTCAGAATGTGGCCAACACATTTAAAGATGATAAAACTGTCCCTGGGTTGGCGGTAGGAGGTACTACGATTGCTGTGGCAGAGGCTTGGCCTTGATAACCAGCAAATCAGGGAGAAAGTTTCCGGTTTCCTCTGTTAAGTGTCTAGTGTATTCGAAAAGCGTTGAGGTTAAGACGGTTTATAGAAAGCACAAGATCAGAAAACCACAAAGTATTAGCTCCTGGAAGACGAAAGGGAGTAGATCACGTGTTAATGATAACACCATGTCAGAGCTGGATGTGGGATGATGCTCTACACAGTTCGGGGGGAAAAATGGTGTCAACCTCTATAGCATGGTGATTGAGGATCCACTTAGCAGTAACAGCAGCAAGTCACACTACCTGGCGTTTTAAGGGCAATCACTCAGGTAAATTTTGCTAGAACAAGGAAGATCTGCTTCAAGGTCAAAATCGATTTCTGCATTTAGAGAGGCACCTAGTAGTTCTCTGTTTAAAAGATGGGGAAAAGTCCCTACAAATTTAATTTCTGATAAGTTGTCCCCTTATGATACCTTGCTAATATTAACAATAATAATAATGTTGCCTGGCTATTATTAGTAAAACATTTTCTTCCATATGATACATTATAGCCATGTGCTTCAAAAGCAAGAATTATTTTTCTGCAATTCTACATTTAGATTCTAGCTAAAAGCAACCTAGAACCTTCATGTCAGAGGTGTCTTGGACACAGGTGTTAGATGGGTGAAACCTATTAATCAATTGAGGATAAAGATGTCTCACTTCTGAGATACAGTTTAAGGGTTTTATGTATCCAGTTCATTTATTTGAACTTATTCATTAACTTGTTTAGGCTTTATTAGACGGCCTTCTACTCTATAACTGTGGTGTTCTTTAATTTACAAGGCAATAAAAATTAAAATAGTAACTGGAAAACCTATCTTGCTTTTCAATAAAGAATTTATTTTAATAACTTCAGAGGCATTGTGGCCAAAACATTTTAGCTGTGGAAATAAATTCAATTCACATTTTTTTAAGGATCAATTTTACAAGGTAATATATTCTCAAAGGAAAAGTGGACAAATGGTCAGAGACAGTACGTGCTTAAGATAATAACTACTGCCCTGTGCTTGAAGAGACCTGTTTAGCTTTAATACCAAAGATTGTTGGAAATAAACATTTATATAAAAATCACAAAATAAGCAACAGAACTGGAATTTGAATCCAAGTGTGACTGGATTCATATTAAGCTTCCATTTTTGAATTTATATTAGGTCAATAACTCATTTTTGGTCCTTTAAAATACTTTTTGGTCCTGTGATCTACGTAGGCAAGTTGTTATTTACAAACAACCCACACACCTAGATGGCCACTGTCTCACCGTCCACTTTCACTGACAGGGCTCCTAGCACACTGCCAAGGGAAATGCTATAATTTTAGAGGTTTTAGATGTGAGGGACTAAGAAAAGAAGAAGCTGGGAAAACCAGGCATGGCCTAAGGAAATAGGTTCCCAGGCAGATCTATCACGCTTATGGGTAAACTCCCAGGGCCAAAAATATATGCTCCTAAACTGCCTGAATATTTCCTTTCACTTCATAATATTGCCTGAAATCCTGCCAAACTATGACTTCATCTGTATTTCATCTCAATTTTTAATGCCTAAACAAATCACCTGGGGATCTTGTTAAAATGCAGATCCTAAACTGCCTGAATATTTCCTTTCACTTCATAATATTGCCTGAAATCCTGCCAAACTATGACTTCATTTGTATTTCATCTCAATTTTTAATGCCTAAACAAATCACCTGGGGATCTTGTTAAAATGCAGATTCTGATTTAGTAGGTCTGGCAAAACACCCAGGAGTCTGTATTTCCAATATTCTCCCAGATGACACTGATGCTACGCAGCTGGTCCATAGACCACACTTAGAGCAGCAAAGATGAAGATGCTTGATATTTATTCTCTGGATGCCTATTAGGTTTTCTCATTTGCGGGAAATCTCATCTTTGTGCATGACAGTGGGGGGAATGAGTTGAAAATCAGCAAATTAGAGTGAATATCCTACCTCACTCTCCTATTATCTGACAACTAGGTGTGGGCATGTGGCCTAGGTCTGGCAAACCAGAAACTTCTTTCCAGGGCTATGACCCTTGACGCTACATTGTGAAGATACAAGGACAATTAAGAAATAATTCCCAGCACTGGTGGTGCTGGTGGCAGTGTCCTGTTGAGACTGTTCCTTGGCCATTTTCTGAGCAACTTTGGAGCATGTGCTCAGCTCACAAGGGCCCAGGCACTGCCCTCAGTCCACAGGAGAAAAGTCTGGGCTATTTGATACAATGTGTCCCTATTTTCCCAGGGTCCAACTAGAACTTAAGTAGACAAACTCAAGTTCTCAATATACTGAGGTTCAAAAATCAGCATTTTTATCAAACACTCTTCTACAGCAGGGGTTGGCAGACTTTTTTCTGTAAAGGGCCAGAGTGTAAAAGTTTTAGGCTGCCATCGCAGGGAAAAAAATACATAAATGAATGAGCTGTATTCCAATACAACTTTATTTATAGACCCTGAAATTTGAACTTCATATACCTTTCATGTGTCAGGAAATATTATTCTTCTTTTGAATTTTTTTCAACAATTTAAAAATATAACAACCATTTTTAGCCTGTAGGCCTTATAAAAACAGGCAGTCTTTTGACCTGGCCAATAGGTCATAGTTTGTTGACCCCTGCTCTGAAGCAGTAATACCTTGATCCAACTTAAATCCACAAATTTTTCTCNATATACTGAGGTTCAAAAATCAGCATTTTTATCAAACACTCTTCTACAGCAGGGGTTGGCAGACTTTTTTCTGTAAAGGGCCAGAGTGTAAAAGTTTTAGGCTGCCATCGCAGGGAAAAAAATACATAAATGAATGAGCTGTATTCCAATACAACTTTATTTATAGACCCTGAAATTTGAACTTCATATACCTTTCATGTGTCAGGAAATATTATTCTTCTTTTGAATTTTTTTCAACAATTTAAAAATATAACAACCATTTTTAGCCTGTAGGCCTTATAAAAACAGGCAGTCTTTTGACCTGGCCAATAGGTCATAGTTTGTTGACCCCTGCTCTGAAGCAGTAATACCTTGATCCAACTTAAATCCACAAATTTTTCTCTTTGAAACCACACATTTATTTCTCGTCTCTTCTTAACACAACAAGAAGTTATTCTGAAAAGGAAGAGATTGTACTCACTCAAACCAGCATTTAGATCGTGTCATTTGCTATCTCAATATTTTGATCTTTATAGAAATCATGATAGCACCTTAAAAGGTAAACAGTGATGAAATATACTAAATAATTGTCTGATTAAATATCCCATAAATAGGATCTATGATAGGAATCACACATGCAAAAAGGAATAATGTAGTAATTAATTAACTTTCAGGATGTCTTGGTCTAGATATTCAATGAAAAAATGAGTTTTGATTTCAAAAATGTGTGCAATACTGACTACTTCCCTGGGCAGTTTGCTATGCAAGTAGGTAGGAAATTTTATCATACAGAATCCCAACTCTCTACCACCCTGGGTTTTCTTGAACTGTTATGCTAAGCCATTTTAGGTTGAGCTGCTTAAGATCAAATTCCAAGCCTTCCAGTCACAAGTCACACTTCAACTCTCTACCACCCTGGGTTTTCTTGAACTATTATGCCAAGCCATTTTAGGTTGAGCTGCTTAAGATCAAATTCCAAGCCTTCCAGTCACAAGTCACACTATTGTGGTAAATGAAATTAGGTGATTTCTTTGTTTTTCCTTATTCAGCCCTTGTAGTCAATTTCCAGTGCTCCATTCAGAGCAAAAACAATATGTCAAGAATACCTATTTACCTCTACTTATTTACTTCTTAACCAAATTTTTCATTACGCACACCCGAGGCAGGATGGTGGCGTCAAGGTGACTGAAGGGGCCAATAGGTGCTAATAGGTGTTGAAATCTTCTACAGCTGATTCTCGGTAGAACATTAAATCATGGCTCCCAGGCCCACAGCACATGAAGGTCTTCTAGCTCTCTTGCTTGTTCTTTACTGAAACATAGTAAGCAGGCTCCCCAGGAACTAAACGGCATTGACATCTTGAAAAGGACAATTGGACAAATCCTAATGGCTGCGCTCCTGCAACTGAAGATGACTTGTCCATTGGGCAGAGGCTTAACTGTATCCAGAAAATTAATCTTCAGTGGTCCCAAGACACACATTGCAGCAAGGCTCCAGTGTTCCCACTGGGTGGGATCTTTAGGAAGTACGGTTTCCTTTACCACTTTATCCTCCTATTCTCCCCACATTCTCTTATATAGTATGTAGTTGGATGAATGGTGGCCTCCCCCCAAAATATGTCCATGTTCTAATCCTAGAACCTGTGAATGTGATGACCTTATTTGGAAAAATGGTGTTTGCAGATGTAATTACCTTGAGGGTCTGGAGATGAGATCATCCTGACTTAGGGTGGGCCCTGAATCCAGTGACAGTTGTCCTTTATAAGAGAGAGGCAGAGGGAGATGTGAAACAGGCACAGAGGGGAGCCTGTGAAGAAGGAGCGAGATTGGAGCGATGCTTCTCTGAGTCATGGAATGCCAAGGAATGCCAAGGATTGCCGGCGGGCAACAGCAGGAGCTGGGAGAGACGCACGGGGTGGTTTCTCCCTCAGAGCCTCCAGAATGAACCAACCCAGCTGACGCCTTGATTGCAGACTTCTGGACTCCAGAACTGCGAAGAATTAATTTTTGTTGTTTTAAGCCACCAAGCTGATGGGTACTTTGGTATGGCAGCATTAGGATTCTGATACACAGTATAAAAAAGTAAAAATAGTTCATCCTAGGACATGGCCAAGTTTTAAGTAGCAAAAAATGAGGTTGATAAAGGTCTGTAGTTCTGCATTCATCAAAACAGGCTTGTGCCTATGAGGTATAGGATTATAGGGGTGCCGGGACAGGCTCATTTAAAACAAGGCCTCTTTTGACCAGCTCTGTAGCATTCCTAATTCCATAATTAGATATTATGTCTTTATACGCTGTTAAAAAAGTGATTTTTTTTTTCTGGGAGAAGTAACACATTATCTAATAAGGTAAGTGCATCAGTCTTACTATAAAAAATCTAGTTCATTTTTCATTTTTAGCTTTCAGTATACATTTCTATATGCTAGGCAGTGTAATAAGCACGTAATATACAATACCTTGTTTAACCTCTACAGAATTCTGTGAGGTAGGTATTATCCCCATTTTAAAGATGAGAATACTAAGACATGTCAGTAAGTGCCTCACTTGTCATATTTACTAAGAGGCAGAGCCAGGCCTTGGGCCACTCTGAGTCTAATTCCCAAAGCCCCTGCCCTTCACCACTATGATGTCCTTCCCACATTGCCTTTCAGAGAGTGCGCTTTGATGGACAAAGAGCAGAAAGCACAGGTTACAGGCAGGGGAAAGCTGTGCAGAGGGGAGGAAGGTAAGATAAAAAAGACATAAACAAGAAGTCTTCAATACACCAAAACCAAATTTATGTACTTTACAATTTGAATCAGTTCCTGTGTTAACGAGACCAGAGGTCAATGCATTTCATCTCTGTAGGTTTGGTTATCCTTGCATGTGTCTACAGCCATCCACGATTCCTTAACCTGCCAAGTTTGTAAATGCATGGGCTTGATTAGAAGGAAGAGGGGACAAAGCAGAACAGATGGTTACAAACCCAGTACATTCCCCAGTGATGGGTCAACAGCGTGTTCTTTGTATGTGAAGGACAGCACCCCAGTTTTGATGACTCACAAACACGGAGAGTAGTAGGGAAAAGAAGTCTGAGGCACTGCCTAGAAGCAACCATTCTACTTAAACAAGCACACCAAGAAAGCAAGTAATGAATGATTCTAATTCTCAATTTCTAAAAAATTCACTTACGAATTTCCATGTTGGTGAAAACTTTTAAGTATTGCAAAACTGCTTTAATGCATAATTGGGTTCTCATTCTACTCTGTCTAAGGTAACTTTTTCACTTTGAACTTCTGCATCTTATTTTATGACCACTTTGCATTCTGAAAGCAATTTCAGACTAAATCGTTTGCATCCACACACTGACACGTGGGGCTCTATATACATATCCTTCACGTAATTGGGCTTCCGTAAATCTTGATCTTTCTACGTGATACACTTCTGATTTTGTGTGTAGCTTTCTATTCGGCACTGTATTAAATCCTCTGCTTCCTACACTTTTAGGGACAATGTGAATGAAAGTACAGTTTTGGTGACTTCTTCATATCAAAGGAAGTTCATCTCCTGATTATAGTTAAATGCCCATTGTCTTGTGCCACTGTGCCAGGCTCTGTACCAAAACACTGTCAAGTAGATAAGGGCCATGCTCCATAGAGACGATGGTCATATATTCCAGATTATCTGGGGGAGTTCTAATTTCATGCAATTCCCTCCTCTCAAATAAAGGCAGTTCTCTAAATGTATTGCCCAATGTGCTTTTTTTTCATATTCTTGTTAAGATTTTCATATTCTTGTAAGATCTTTCATATAAATTAATTCTCAGAAAATGGTATCACAGGCTCTTTAAAAATAGTCTTGTTCAAGACTCAGGCTCATGAATAAATGTGTGTACTCATTATAAAGCATATTCTCATAAATTCAAATTTAAAAGAGTAAGAGTAGCTAGAAGGTCAAGAAAATCTTATTCTGACTAGAAATGCACAGTCATAAGAAAATTTCTGGTGTATATACTCATTTTATTCTGTATTGTTTTGATTTTGGTAGGCAAAAAATGATGCAGAAAGTCTGACAACTTAAGGTAGTATGTGTGGGAAAGCACTCTTCCACGACTGACAGAAAATGACAAAGTTTTTTTTTTTTTTAATGGGCAATTAACCTATAGAATGAAACTCCACTTTTAGTAGCTCGCATAGCGCCTGATGGTTTTGAAACCACAAACAGGTTCATGAAAAACATTTAAATCTATTCAGGTCTGTAGAAAATTAGGATTGTCTGAGAAGAGAATGAAAACAGTTCAGGAGTAAGAAAGATTCATAAAGAAAGAGTAGTTGTATGTTACAAATATTACTTTATGTTTTTTATGGTATAATAATAGTAGTTATTATTAGCATTCCAACAATTTTAGTGATATATATATATATAAATAATTTGACAGAAAACTATGCTTATATTTGCTTTTACTAAATTTAGTGTATGATAAGTCTAACTGTATGTGCCTCCTGAGGTGTTTCTATATTTATATATACCTGAATAGCAGGTATTGTGAGGAAATAAAATAGCTTCAGGTCTAGTTTTGCAAGCTTATGATGGGAGAGTAAGAATGACTTCAAAAAACTGACTTTCAGCTAAAACTTAAAGGATGAATGGATGTCACCAAGTATAAAACAACTGCAGGCAGAGGTGGGACTGTTCAGGGCTATTAGGATAAGTGGTGCTGATAAACACTCAAATTAGGAAGTACCTTTCTTTCCTTGTACATGTCAGAAAATAATTATGATAGAATGCAAGGACAATTCAGAGATAAAGTGTTCATCTTGGCCTTAAGGACTGTTCCGTTACATTTTGCAATGGCATAGGAATTGATTTCATTTTGAAGGCAATTCTAAATGCAAATTTTCTACTTTATTGATATAAACTGAGCTATTTATTATAAAAATTCTAAAGTTCAGCAAAATATCTAATTAGCATTATAGTAGAAAAAGGCAAAATTAGAATTCAAGGTCTCACAATCATGGTAAGACTATTTTAATGCAACTCTGCTAATTAACTGAAATTTCCTTTAACTCTCACATCCTGCCTTTTACTTCTTGAAATATTTTTCTAGTATTTCACCAGAGCAAGTTATCAGAAGGGTAAATCTCTTACCAATGAACTTTGCTAATTTCTTAGTAATTCTGGTATAAGGTTTAGGGGGAAAGTGAATGAAATATTTTTTTTTTTTTTTTTTTTTTTTTTTTTTTTTTTTTTCCGGGTCCGGCAACGGATCGCAACCCTCAGTGTTGCCCCCCTACCGGACCGGGGACCGGCAACGGGATTGCAACCCTCAGCGTTGCCCCCGCGCCTCGCTCAGCCAGTGAGCGGGAACCGGTCTGCATGTGGGATCCGAACCCTTGGGCGGGAGCGCCGCCGCGCTTCCCAAGCGGCGCACTTATCCAGTGCGCCACCGGGCCGGCCCTGAAATATTTTTTTATACACTTCTTTCCCTAACGCCAAAGACCACTCTAAAGTGTAATAAGTATTTGCAGATATTATTTAAAAACTTGGATTAAAAGAGACCATGATTACACTTCATGGATTTTAGCAAAACTTAAACTGTTTCAGCAGAAAAGTACAGAGGCCTCCCACACTATTGGCTTAATCTCACAATTATCTAGATATCTATCAACAAAACCGAGTAGTTTGTTGACTATAGATGCCAAGGGCTGACAGTTTCACTTTCAGTTTTCAGAATATCTATTGTTTCTGTGGCATAAGAACATCATCAGAATCTCTAAAAAATAATTAGTTATAACTTCCATTAGTTTTAGTATTAAAGAAACCTAGAAGACACAATTCATTAATTATGGGAATTTGACAACAAATTCTTCTGGAGGTTCTGAATTTCATAGAAGGCATCTTTGCAAGTGAGACTCAATGCATTAGTCTGTGATGCAGCCTCCTCCAAATAGCAGCAGAAACTTATTACTGTCTAGAAATTCTATAGTAATACTAAAATTTTGTGGGTTCTGTAGAGATAAGAACAAATTAAAAGAAATACATTCTTAAATGAATAGTATTTTTTAAAATAAAAAGGCATAGAGAAGGGGACCGGACCCCCATCCCACAACCAGGCACACCGCACCAGTGCCTCGGAGCCCACCTGGGGACCCGAGGCTTGGAGGCAGGGACCGGACCCCCATCTCACAACCAGGCACACTGCCTGTGCCAAGGAGCATGCCAAAAACATCACCTCCATGTGGGTGGCCCACCACAGCCACCACAATAACCATGGCTGCTGCAAAAGTAGCTAGATGCCACAACCACCACACAGATGGTCTGCCAGCCACTGGAGTGCATTGACACAAGGAGAGTCACCAGCAAAGACAAAGAAGAGGATGTCTCTCTCCACAAAGCCCATTCCAGTGTGACAGAAGAAGCATCTGCTCTACGATAATATTGGGGGACCTGATCATACCTCTCAGCACTGTACAGATCATCTAGGCAACAAATCAACAGAGCAACCATTAGTCTTTCAGAAGGAGAGAAGAAATCTAGGGTAATTAGAGGGGGGAGGGGGATGGGGTGAGATTGGATAAGGGGCATAAAGAATAAGTATGATTTGTAAGAATATATATGCTAGTAATATTGATTTGACCAAGATATGTCAATGTTGAACCCCCAAAATATGTATAATCAATTTTGATTTAATAAAACTTTAAAAAATTAAAAATTAAAAAAATAAATAAAAAATAAAAATGAAAAAAACACTGTCATGATCATATACCAGGATAGCTTCTATATTATATGTTTTTTATGATTTCTTGTATATTATTTACAAACCAGAATTGTATGTTTTTCAACGTGGAAAACAAAGGAATTGTTTCAAAATATGACTACAGTCTTGTGTGTAATTTAACAAAAATATGTAATTAGTAGACTGGTACATACTCAAATCTTTTTGATAAGCTTTTGATTATGTAAAAAATATTAACAACTGTAAAAAAACTGCTAACTATTTAAAACGTCATGTAACTATACTGACCAAATGAATATTGGAGGGGAAAGAGAGGGAGTCAAGTGATTCTAGCATTTCCTAAAAGGAAGGATCCAGGAGTGAATGGTGACATTAGTAATCATGTTCAAGACTATCAGATGAGCAGGTTTGGGAGGGACGGGTGGAGGGAAAAATGATGACTATACCTGTGGACACAGTGGATTCGAGATATCCAAGATGCCAGTGAGATATTCTTCAAAGTTCAACTCCGAAGCCACTTCCCCTGTGAAACTTTGCCAAACAATCCTACTTCCGAATGGAATTAATTTCGCTTCTGGGCTCTCACAGCTCTTTGTATTTTTACAGTAGCATAACTATGTATTTTTTGTAGATATCTGTGACAGCATCACTATTTTATAGGTATTCTT
>NW_007734070.1:7030-13536 GCF_000696425.1 Galeopterus variegatus | reverse complement strand
ACCGGGGACCGGCAACGGGATTGCAACCCTCAGCGTTGCCCCCGCGCCTCGCTCAGCCAGTGAGCGGGAACCGGTCTGCATGTGGGATCCGAACCCTTGGGCGGGAGCGCCGCCGCGCTTCCCAAGCGGCGCACTTATCCAGTGCGCCACCGGGCCGGCCCTGAAATATTTTTTTATACACTTCTTTCCCTAACGCCAAAGACCACTCTAAAGTGTAATAAGTATTTGCAGATATTATTTAAAAACTTGGATTAAAAGAGACCATGATTACACTTCATGGATTTTAGCAAAACTTAAACTGTTTCAGCAGAAAAGTACAGAGGCCTCCCACACTATTGGCTTAATCTCACAATTATCTAGATATCTATCAACAAAACCGAGTAGTTTGTTGACTATAGATGCCAAGGGCTGACAGTTTCACTTTCAGTTTTCAGAATATCTATTGTTTCTGTGGCATAAGAACATCATCAGAATCTCTAAAAAATAATTAGTTATAACTTCCATTAGTTTTAGTATTAAAGAAACCTAGAAGACACAATTCATTAATTATGGGAATTTGACAACAAATTCTTCTGGAGGTTCTGAATTTCATAGAAGGCATCTTTGCAAGTGAGACTCAATGCATTAGTCTGTGATGCAGCCTCCTCCAAATAGCAGCAGAAACTTATTACTGTCTAGAAATTCTATAGTAATACTAAAATTTTGTGGGTTCTGTAGAGATAAGAACAAATTAAAAGAAATACATTCTTAAATGAATAGTATTTTTTAAAATAAAAAGGCATAGAGAAGGGGACCGGACCCCCATCCCACAACCAGGCACACCGCACCAGTGCCTCGGAGCCCACCTGGGGACCCGAGGCTTGGAGGCAGGGACCGGACCCCCATCTCACAACCAGGCACACTGCCTGTGCCAAGGAGCATGCCAAAAACATCACCTCCATGTGGGTGGCTTCCGAATGGAATTAATTTCGCTTCTGGGCTCTCACAGCTCTTTGTATTTTTACAGTAGCATAACTATGTATTTTTTGTAGATATCTGTGACAGCATCACTATTTTATAGGTATTCTTTATATTTCTCTTGCGGCATCGATCAGCTTTATCATAGCTGTTTACAAGTTTTTCTTTACCTTTTATTATTTACTCTTCCCCAATCCCAATGCCTGAAAGTCTGTCGTACTCATTTTTGTTTCCTAGTGCCAACAGTGTCTATGCCTAGATGATGCCCAATAAACGGTCACTAAATGAATCCTCTTTTGAGAATAGCACTATGTCAACGGAATACTCAGTCGAAATTTCTTCTTAATGACTTACTTCTAACAGAATGCAGTCATTTAAT
The DNA here is from genome assembly GCF_000696425.1 of Galeopterus variegatus. NCBI lineage: Eukaryota > Metazoa > Chordata > Mammalia > Dermoptera > Cynocephalidae > Galeopterus > Galeopterus variegatus. Next base: position 12,200 of record NW_007734070.1, on the reverse strand, counting down.
AAACATTCACTGAGAACCTACTAATTTCCATGAACTATGCTTGGAAATGGGAACATAAAGATTTTCCTGTTCTACTGAAAGTTTTGACTAGTACAGCATCATGGATCACACTCCTCATGAAATGCCTTCGGTGGTAAGATTTCATACTTGGAATAATGCATATTATAGGTTGTGCCAAGATACTAATATCCTCTGAAGCTATGCTTCATAATTTTGCCAGCTTCATAATTTTGCAGAGGACTATCCCTGATGCAGAAACTTATATACTATAGCCATACATGAAAATTCTTTTTGACACTAACTGCATGTTAACTAGTCTTTACATTTGATGCCTGCATATTCCTAGCTTGGTTTATTTTCCATACAATATATTCTTTTTAATATGCATATACCACATAAAAATTCTGTTAATAGCCTAGTACCAGAGATGTGTCTGTTGTGAATACGTTATTCTGTATAATTCTATCTTAACTGATATATTAAAATCTACTAAAAATATAAACTCAGAGCAAAAGTATGTTTATGGTGTGCATATATTATTTTAAATATTAGCTCATACATTTTCAAACTACAGAGTTATAAAACGGAAAAAAGTCTTTTTATTGAGTTAAGTTAAATTCTTGCTTAGCTAGTAAAAAACAGGAAAGCAATTAATATAACCCTCATATACGCCAAGCTGATGGCTAAACCTGCTTTAGTTTTTGTTTTTTAAAATTTGAAAGTGATAAATATGACCCAAAGTCAGCTCACATATTTTCAATAAATACTGAAGAAGACACGCTGGCATTCTTGACTACACTGACATTATTAAAGTATTTGCGAGTCCAAAGGTTCATATGACTTTGTTCCTACCCTATAGCAACATGCTATACGTCTTACACAGGGACTACTATAGTTTGAACATTCCCCCCAAAACTCATGTTGAAACAATCCCCAATGTGGCAGTGTTGAGAAGTGGGGCCTTTAAGAGGTGATTGGGTCACGAAGGCTCTGCCCACATGAGTGTGTTAATCCATTCCAATGGATGGATTAACGGGTTATGGATTGATGGGTTATCATGAGAGTGGACTGGTCACTTAAGAAGAGAAAGAGAGAACTGAGCTAGCACGCTCAGCCCCCTCACCATGTGATGCCCTGTGCCACCTCAAGACTCTGCAGAGTCCCAACAGTAAGCAGGCCCTCACCAGGTGCATCCATCCCCTCAGCCTTGAACTTCCAAGTATCCAGATCTGTGAGAAAAAATTTCATTTCTTTATAAATTACCCAGTTTCAGGTATTGTGTTATAAGCAATGGAAAAAGGATAGGGACTCTATTCAATTCATTAATGCCATCTGAAGTGTTTAACATAGTGATTCATTTATAGTAGATAATTGATCTATACTTCATTAATTGAATTACAGGATAAACTGCCTCTTACTGACAGAAATTTTCACTTAGAGGAGTCTATGTGGCTGAAAGCAACTTTGAAATCCTGCAAAAGACAGAAGCTACTCCTCTCTATAAGTAAGAGTTTCTCAGTTTCAAGCCCATAATAAGATACTGACTTGAAATCAATTTTTGAACAATATAGTATTGCTATGTCTCTAATACTGGGTTAGTCAATAACAGAAAAAAAAAAAAAAACATAAAAAGGACTCACATTGAAAAATGTGGCATATTGCCAGGGGATCCCATAACAGGCGATCCTGGCAATATGCCATTTCTCCTCTAAATATAGTAAAGACAGATCCCTGTTGCTGAGCTTTCTTCCACTAGTCAATTTTCTTATTCAAGGCCAACATTATAATTCTCTCCTCTTAAACAAAGTTTAAGACATTTTATATACTACTTCTCCTTCTCCCCAAATGCATATAAAAATAAAATTCTGGTGCTTCTTTCTCCATTTCGTGTAATTTTTTATGACTTAGACTCAATATTCAAACCCCGTTACAGTGGGTTTTATTGATACACTGTGAAAAGCATTGGAGTGAAGTCAAAAGGCTTGGGAGACCTAAATTCTAGTCTTGTGTCTACCACGAAAGAGGCAAATCACAAGGCTTTACAGGGCTTCAGCTACCTTGTTTGTAGGATGAGGGGATTATAAAATCATCCCTCTGGTCCTGTTGGGCAATAAAAGGCCACAGTGCCACGAATGTTCCTTTTTGTCACCTAAGAATACACATCTGACACATAAGAGGTTGTAGAATTTGAGTGTTGATGACTCCCTACTGCTTGAAATTCTCTCTTCCTTTGCATTCGGAGATAAAAGTCTCTTATTTCTTAAGTCTCCCTTGCTGTTCTGCTTGCCTTGTCAGTATCTTCCATCGTGGCAGGACCATCTCTTTTCACTCTACGTACTTTCCCAAGGTTATGTGACCCAGCCGCGGCATCAGTTGCCAACCACACACATCACCTCTCCTCACATCAGCACTGCCAACCATCTCCTGAATGCCTTCCAAGTGCTTCTAATTCACTACAACCCCAACTGAACTACCTTTCACCCCACAAACTTGCTCCTCCTCCTGCGTCCTTTGTGAGAAACTCGAGAGTCATCTTACACTCTTCCTGTTCCTGCACTTTCCACATCAAACCAATTGCCAACGTGTGCAGATTTTATCTCCAAATATTTTCCAGAAGTGCTGCTGTCATGGACTGAATGTGTCCCCCCAAAATTCAGGTGTAGAAGTCCTAACCCCTAATGTGACTGTATTTGGAGATGTGGCCTCTAAAGAAATAATTAAGGTAAAATGAGTCCATAAAGGTGGGACCCTGACCCAACAGGATTAGTGTCCTTACAAGAAAAGACTAGAGAGTGCTCTCTCCCTCTCCATACTCACACAGCAAGGAAAGGCCATGTGAAGGCACAGCAAGAGGTAGCCACACACAAGCCAGGAAGACGGCCCTCATCAGAACCCAATCCTGACGGCACCCCGAGTTTGGACTTCCAACCTCCAGAACTGTGAGAAAACAAATTTCTGTTGTTTAAGCCACCCAGTGTATGATATTTTGTTACTGCAGCCCAAGCAGACTAAAACAGTTGCCCACTCTCCATCTGCTACCATTATCCCTGAGCAGCTCGTCATAATCTCCTCCCTACAGTCTGGCCACTTGCATCTACCTAGCAGTAAATCACTGCAGGTTAGAGTCAGATCCCAGGGGATTAAGTCCTTGCTCTGCCACTGACTGCATAAACCTGAGCAAGTTACTTAATCTGTGTGTCGTAACCTCCCTATAAAATAAAATTAATAATAGTAGAGTCGTTTCAACAACATGATACATGTTAAATGCTTACAATAGTGCTTGGCACATTATCAGCACTCAATAAAAGTTAGCTTTGATTATCTTTTACATTACTAGAATAAGCCACCTAAACCACAAGGCTGCACATGTCATTCTTACATTTTAAAACATTTCAGTGGACTCTCTGCCACTAACACTTACCTGTTTTATGCAGGCTCTTTAGCAAGACCTATAGGCTCCACATGCATCTGCAAGTTCCAGGAACCCACCGAACTTTCCACTCCCACTCGAAGCTCATTCACATCATTCCTCACCCACACTAAGCTCCAGCAGCACTAAACCCCATGCAGTTTCCCACTGTCCATCACTCTCATGCTTGCTTTCCTGTGTCCTGTGCCTGTAAAGGCCTTGCCCTTACCTTCACCCAACTAGCTCCTATTCACTCTTCTAGATTCCACTTGGACATATTCTTCCCAGCAAGCCTTTATGAATACCTCTTAGACTGGGTTATGAAACCCTCACCTTTGCTCTTTGCATACTTCATGCAGGCACTTAACCCTTATAATACTGAAGTGATCTGTTTGTGTGTCTGTTTCCCACTAGACAGAAAGCTCTTCAAGATCAGAGACCATTTCTTATTTTTTTTTTGAATCAGTGTTTAGCAACCTGCCATACAGTAAATGTCAGTAAATGTCTGACAAACTGAATGGGATTGAATCATGGAATCTAGACCGTCTTTTCCATACCCAGCACCGCTGTCTTAGTTCAAGTCCTTATTTCCCACTGGAAATAATGCAAAGGAGTTCCTGCCTCTAATCTTCTTTTCTTCATACCATCCTTTAAACAGCTGACAGAATTGTCTTCCTAAAACACAAATATCTTGTCTTATACATCCTAGATTCAAAACCTCTTTGGGCTTCTCACTGCATAAGAAGAAAGTCTAATCTCCTTAACAGGGTGCATAGGTCCTTCAATCTATTCTCCACCTCGCTTCTATGTGCCTAAATTCCTGCTACACCAAACTTCTTACTGTTGCTGGAACAAGTTCCACACTTTCCAACATCGCTGCCTTTGCATATGCAGTTTGCTCTGCCAGGAATGCCCTTCTCTTACACCTGGAAAACTCTTTCATTCCGTATGACCTATTTTGTAAGTCACTCCTTTATTAAGCCTTTCCTGGACATGGCACTGGGAGCATTAGTTGCTTGCTCTGCTCTGTTCCCATAGCACATTGTTCATGTTGTTATCACAGTACTTACTAATAATTATTATAATTTCATGTCTTATCCAGCTGAGTTTAAAGGCAAGAACTGAATCATACTCATCCTTGTATATCCTGGGAACTAGACTGCATCCAAGATATAATAAGTAATTAATATGTTTGTAGTTTTAAAATAAATAGAATGGCTAGAAAAAATGAGAAGAACCCCTGGCTTATTGCATTTCACACTGTCCATACTAAGAATACAGAGTGAGTACAATCATAGTAGATCACTGCTTTTCAAACTGTAGGTCATGATCTATTTAAAGAAAAAATGGTTAGAATAATAGAAAACATCAGAGGACACATTCTTTATTTCAGTTACATTTACGTGTATTCCTGCATTGGGTGGAAATGTAAAACCCATTTCCCACTGTGGAGTGTGGTTTCCAAAAAGGCATGTAAAACACTGCATATGGTGATTTCTTAGTTTAATATGATTTATTATTATTATTATTATTATTATTATTTTTTTTTTTTTTGTCTTTTGTCTTTTTCCGTGTCCGGCAACAGATCGCAACCCTCAGTGTTGCCCCCGTACCGGACCGGGGACCGGCAACAGGATCGCAACCCTCGGTGTTGCCCCCGCGCCTCGCTCAGCCAGTGAGCGGGAACCGGTCCGTATGTGGGATCCGAACCCTCGGGAGGGAGCGCCGCCGCGCTTCCCAAGCGGCGCACTTATCCAGTGC
>NW_007734070.1:0-6081 GCF_000696425.1 Galeopterus variegatus | reverse complement strand
ATTATTATTATTATTATTATTATTATTATTTTTTTTGTCTTTTGTCTTTTTCCGTGTCCGGCAACAGATCGCAACCCTCAGTGTTGCCCCCGTACCGGACCGGGGACCGGCAACAGGATCGCAACCCTCGGTGTTGCCCCCGCGCCTCGCTCAGCCAGTGAGCGGGAACCGGTCCGTATGTGGGATCCGAACCCTCGGGAGGGAGCGCCGCCGCGCTTCCCAAGCGGCGCACTTATCCAGTGCGCCACCGGGCCGGCCCGATTTATTATTTTCTAAATGACCTCAACTAGAATATGAAGCCCACCATATAAAATTTTGGGAAGATTAAATGATTCCAGTATGCAAAAAGTAAAATTGTTAGATAGACTGGGTTCATGTCACAACTTGCTATGATACCTTACAAAACATTTAACCTTACACATAAGTTTTAGTTTCCTCACTGAAATCACCCTGAGGGCAATGATAGTACCTTCCTCACAGAGTGCTGTGGGGGAATATATAAGAGAATGTATGTAAAGCTCTTAGCACTGTGCCTGGTGCTTAACATTTACTTAATAAATCTTAGCAATGATGACCATAATGACAACATGGTGCCTGGCACATAAGAGAGTTAAAAAATATTAGTTCCTTTGGTCAAGTATGCTTAAAATGATTGCTGGCATCTTAGAAAGATAGATTAAAATAAAAAATGACTACTGTTAAAAAGGAATAAACACTTATTTGTAAAGTCGTGTTCATCTGGTACAATAGTGGAGTGGCTCGTCTGGGAGGAAAAGGAAATAATACAAGTTAATATAAAACCTTACTTAAGACAAAAGAAACAAGACATCAGACTAACCACCAGTCTCCTGAACCAGGACTTTATTTGACACAAAAAGACAGTGAGAAAACAGGGCTTTCCTCAAATAAATTACTTCATCTCTTTTAGATTCGGTTTTTCACGTGTAAAAAGAAATAACTAGAATTTCACAGAGTTTTTCTATTAAAGAAAGTCCAACTACAACATCAGAAACCAGAAATTTAGATATTCAAAAAGAAATACAAGTTTTGCTTTATTAGCCAACAAATACCTGCCTGGTTCTAACCCCCAAATTTGTTCTCACTTCTTTTTTCCTAAATGAATCTACTGTATTTTTTTTATTCAAAGTGCTGACTGTGGCAGTATGAGAAAGGAAGAGATATTTAAGCAATCTTGTTAAAATCGTTAGACATCATTAGCTATTTGGAATCACCTTGGGTTCACCGTTGGACATCAGCTTTGGCTTGTTTTATCATTTATCCATTGATTCATGTTAACGGAATTCACAAGAGAGTAATTTACAAACAATAATATCACTTTATTGATTTATAGTGGGAGATATTAATTCAGCCACAGATGTTTATTGAGCATCTCCTACATGCCAGGGAATGGATTATATATGGAAGGAAAATAGATAACAATCATTTATATTATGCATTTCTTTTCTAGTAGAAGTATATTCTCAGGAGACAATGCCTAGCATCATGTCTTGCACATAATAGACATTTAATAACTATTAGTTGAATAAAATTAGAGACTAGTATGACAAAGAAGCAAGAAAGAGAGCAAAGTTGGATCTTTTCAAAATTTTCTATCATGTTTTGCCCAATAGGTTGTCTTTATCCACTGCCGGTATTTTCCCATGTGGCTCATCCCCACCGGTCATCAGAATCGAGACACCCTTTCCTTGGAAACCAGCAGCTATAGGAGGACATTCTTCCTGTTTGGCATTTCTGTTGTAGACAGTGCAGACTTATGATAGCATGTCTATGTGCCTAATACAAAAAAAATTTTTAACAAAAGAGGGAAACAGATCCAAGAACTAATCTTTTAATTTAGATTACTCAGAGGAGTGGATATGTGATGACTTCTTCTAATCATATTCCATAAATAGCACTTTTCTCAGCCCAGCTTTTGATGATAGCTGAACAGAGTAACAGTTTGCCTAACAAAGGCCTAGAGAAGGGAATGGCCCCGGGGCTGAATCCTGCCCACTGCTGGCTTTTGTAAATGAGGTTTTATTAGAACACAGCCATTCCCACTCATTTTCCTATCATCAGTGGCTTGTTCACACTACAAAAGCAGAGTTGGGTAGTCGTGGCAGAGGCCATATCGCTCACAAACACTAAAGGATTTATCATATGACCCTTTACAGAAAGTTTGCTGATCCCTGGAAAGTACAAGTATTATGTGCTGCTGATGAAACACCAGAACCATATGTATTATGAGTTCGATCAGCAGGTGATAGGGCTAATAATCTATAATGGAAATTGAGGTTTCTAATCAGGACTATTGCTTTGATAGAAGGTCATCTTAACTCAACGAGGAGGGAGACACCTGCAGGCAAAGTCAGAATTTTCTGCAGGAAGAAGTTTTGAGCCCATTTCAACATATGAACAAGTGCTCAGTTACGTAGTCTCTGTTAACCATACTTCTACAGATGGTTCTTCTTGGCAAAGACTGCTTTCTTCAGTAAGTCCCAAGACCTTCTAGGGGGGAGTAGGGGGGTGGTAAAAGTGTCCCAGCACTTGCTGTAGGAAGGGTTTTATGATTTTTCAACAGAATCTCCATATCACGCTAGAGAGGGTAAAAAGAATTTAATCTGAGAATAGAGGTGAGAGTGAACAAACGGGCATCAAAACTGAATCCAACATCAGGGAGGTAGCAAAACAAGACATCAGTGAGAGAAGTGGGTGGTTAGGAGCTAAGGAAGCTCTTATGTGGTGTGCTTCGGTGTGCTAGGAGCTGGACACTTCAGAAAATATATAGGAATGTAGATAACACAACAGCTTCCGTACTTTATTGGAATTAGTACAACTTATCCTTGTTTCTTGCACGTTGCAGTCAAAAACTTTAAAAATTTTTTTAAAGTACATTATTTTAAAAACTAGAATGAAAATTAATTTTGTGATATCACTTAGGTGGTTTAAAACAAAACCCACCAAAATGAGAAGTGATGAAGAATTACTGTCCAAGGAGGAAAGGGCACCGCTGAACAAATCCGTTTGTATATTAACTAACATGGCACATACAAGCAAGGACAGGTGTTTTATAAATGTTTCCGCTGAATTTGATGATTCTCTTTCCCTTACATCCCACATCCAATCATTACTACATCCTGTCAGCATTACCTCCCAAACAGATCCTGAATCTAACCATTCGCCACCTTCTCCAGTGCTACAACCTTAGCCTGAACTATCGTCCTTTCTCACCTGGACTCCTGCAGATGCCGCTTAATGAATCTTCCCGCCTCTCGTCCACAGAGCGTCCAGACTGATCTTTCCAGGCATTAACACAATCACGTCCCTACCTTGATTAAAGCTTTCAGTGGATTCCCATTAAGAAAAAACACAAACCCAACCTCCTTACCCTAATCAACAAGGCTCAAATAATCTTGTCCCAAGTAACTCTGAACCTCTACATTTTAGTCCTAGATTACTCTGTATTTCAGCCTCACTTGCCTTTTATCTTCCTGTTACCAGCCAAACACAATCCTGCCTCAGGACATCTGCAGTTGTTCTTTTCTCTGACTTGAACCTCCTTCACCATTAATTAATCTTAACTCAAAAGTTACCTCAAAGCAGCTCTTCTTGACTATTTAGCAAAAGCAGTTATCTCAGTCACTCTACTACATTTTCCCACTTAATTTTCTTCACAGTACTTTTCAGTACATAAAAATTACCTTGGTGTGTGCTTGCTGTCTTTCCCTCACCTCCTAAAATGTAAGTACTCCCTGAAGGCAGAAAGTGGCTCACTCCTCTGTCATCAGCACCTCAAACAGTTCCTGGAACACAGCAAGTACTTAATAAAAATTTGTTTATCAACTAGCTATAACATATTTTACTTACATAATTGCATTTTTTCAGGAAAACACATATGCTTTGAAATGTAATTAATTAAATATTAATGCTTTGCAGGTATTTTCCAGTTATTTAAATAAAATATTTATTATTTTGGTCAACCAGAAGTATTACTGGTGTTTTAGGAACCAGATACCCTCTAAAAATGCTTATAATTAACACAAACCCAATTTTCTCTAGCAACATGTATTCAACACTAGACAGAATATACTGAACTCTTTCTCATTAATAAAAAGTGATGCATTGCTGAAACTTTAAATCCAGAGTAAAGTATGTGGTTGATTTTGCAGGGGCTTTTACAGTATTAACTCTCTCTTTTAACATCATAAATCTCCGATATCTAAAGGCTCAAGGCTGACTGCTAGCTCATTCCCATCTGAATACAAATATGTAAATATGCTCTATTCAATCCCAGCCTAAGGGGAAAATCTGTCCTATCACTTCTGTCTCCAGCCCTCATTCTCTTCCCTTAACAGCAAAACTTCTCAAGATACAGGTTGAGTTTCCCTTACCTGAAATGCTGTGACCAGAAGTGTTTCAGATTTCAGATTTTTTCAGATTCTGGAATATTTGCATAAACATGATGAGATATCTTAAGAATGGAACCCACGTCTAAACATGAAATTCATTTATGTTTCACATAAATTTACACACATAGCTTAAAGGTAATTTCATACAATATTTTAAACAATTTTGTGCATAAAACAAACTTTTTTTTTTTTTTTTTTGTCTTTTTTCGTGACCGGTAAGGGGATCGCAACCCTTGGTGTGGTGTCGCCCACACCGCACTCAGCCAGTGAGTGCACCAGCCAGTCCTACATAGGATCCGAACCTGCGGCAGGAGCGTCGCTACGCTCCCAGCAATGCACTCTCCCGAGTGCACCACCGGCTCAGCCCATAAAACAAACTTTTGACTGCAACCTATCCCATGATGTTAGGTGTGGAATTTTCCACTTGTGGTGTCATGTCTGTGCTCAGAAAGTTTCGAATTTTGGAGCATTCTGAATTTTGGATTTTCGGATTAGGGTTGCTCAATCTGTAGTTGTTTGTTTCCTCTTGATCCACTCACCTTCAGCCCACTTTAGTCTGGCGTCAATTCTCAGTACCCTCCACTAGAACTGCTTTTAAGAAGGGCACGAGTGATGTCCCATTTTGCCAAATATAATGGATATTTCCTGTCCTCATTTTACCCCGTCTCACAGAACATTTGATGTAGCTGATGATTACCTCCTTGAAATATTCTCCCCTCAGCTTTTAAGATACCCAGTTCCACTATTTTCCTCCCACCTCCTTGGCCAGTTCTTCTGTTGGCTTCTCTTCTTCCCTCTTCCCCTTTTTCACTCCCCCTCTGAGCTAAGATGGACAAAGTGTCCTTTCCTTGTACTCCCAGAGTACAATACATACCTTCAGTAATACTCGGCCAGTGGATTTGGCCAGTGATTAAAAGCACCAGTTCTGAAGTCAAAAGACTTGATTTTGGAGTCGAGAGACTTGGTTTTGAAGTCTGTTCTATCACTTATGAGCTGACAGATTTTAGGGAAAGTTAGCTTTTCGAAATCCATATTTCGGCCACACTAGACTTTTTATCTTCCTGTTACCAGCCAAACACAATCCTGCCTCAGGACATTTGCACTTGTTCTTTTCTCTGACTTGAACCTCCTTCACCATTAATTAATCTTAAAGGTTTTCTAATCTCAGTTTCTTCATCCATAAAATAGGGAAAATAATCTCAATGTTGTGAAGATTAAGTGATGCCATGAAAAATTTAATACTATATTTACTCTAAAATGGTAACCGTTATATTACGATATGGTTCGGTTACCATCCAAGTTAGAATTTTAAGTTAGAAATATTCAGCTTTCTGAAATTCTCACATATATAATCTAGACTGTGCCCAGTACAACACTCTTTCTAGAAGCTCAACAGTGATGACTAATCTCTTGAAAAAAAGCAAGTGTGAGGATGGGAAGCTATTCTCCAAACTATGCAAAATAAATAAATCAGAGGTGAACAATATTTATGAGCAAAACAAAAATTCTGTGAAAATTACCATCATGTGCTCTCACGCATGTCTGCCATTCTATTTATCATAAATATTATTTATTTATTTATTTATTTTATTATTTTTATTTTGTCAATATAAAATGTAGTTATTGTGTCCCATCACCGAAACCTCCCTCCCTCCTCCCTCTCCCCCCTCCC
>NW_007734069.1:99366-99638 GCF_000696425.1 Galeopterus variegatus | reverse complement strand
GGATTTTGTCACTTCTCACACAACACAAGGAAATAAAGGTAAGTCTGACAAACCTGCTGCTTTTCCTCTACAACCCTGACTTTCCTCAAAGAAGAAATCAATCAGAACACAGGTTCCATCACTAACAAAAAAAACAAAAAAACAACAAAACCATGAAACCCTCCAAGGTTTCAGAAGACTCAACTCTCCTGGACTACTATAAGCACCTGGAAAATAGGGAATATTTCTTGCTTTGTGGTTTTAACCTTGCACACTAATTAGAAGATAATATG
>NW_007734069.1:79310-99294 GCF_000696425.1 Galeopterus variegatus | reverse complement strand
AGGGAGGTGTCGGTGATGGGCCATAATAAACATATACAGTGTATATTGACAAAATAAAAATAAAAAAATAAAAAAATATATATATAAGATTGCCTTCAGGGAGTTGACAATCTATATCTAATACTTTTTTACTTTAAGTAAAAAGTTGTTATTCACACAAGAAATTTAACATAAACTGGATGGTATGGGAATTCAAAAGAAAGAAAAATTAGTTCAAGATACCAATTAGATAACAAAATTATTTGAGGAAACAAATCTAATGCATATACTGCTCACAATTGTCTTTATACTTAAAAGTACAGCTCATAGGGATAAAAATGATTGTTCTAGAAAACGTTTTTATACCACTGCTGCACGACTTTATAAAATTTCCTACTGTTAAATTTTATCCAGTCATACTATAGTGCAACTTCTGCTAATTTAGAGAAATCAATCACCAAGTAGCAACCAGAAAATGAAAGAAATCAATGAGGTAGTATTCAATACTAGAGGAAAATAATCCATGTAGTCAAATTAAATGTAACAGAATAATATGAAAGGCAAAATAAAGAATAAAATTAAGAAATCTATCTTTACATAGAAAATAGAAGACCTAAAATTCTACTCTATAACACATGGGTGGTAGTTATATTTTTGTTTGGAAATAAACTACAACCAAAGAATATTAATACTCAATATGTTTTCAATAAAAAGAAGGTTCTTACTTGCAGCTAATTTTCTCTTAAAAGCTTGTGTTCTTTCTGAAGTGTTCACAGGTACATTAGAACAGCAGTTCAGATACCAACAAAACGGTTTGTCCAGGAAAATTAGACATGCCTACTGGAATGACTGGTTTGGAAGTTTATCCAACAGCATTTACTGATGGAAAGAATCCAGCCACACTGGGGGCCAGCAGTAACTGGAGAACAGAGCATCGGGCAACAGGACAGAGCGAGCTACACTGTCACAGGAATGGGCAGGTGGAAGGCAGGCAGGCCTGGCAGCAGACAGCAAGATACCAGCTAAAGTGGCCCAGGCACCATGAAGGCAGGTAGTCAAACAGAAAGCAAGATAGGGATTCCCATCCTACAACAGGAGCATAGAACATCTAAACTCCCCCAGCTCTAAAAATTATTGGCTCTAAAACCTAAATCACAACTGAGTCAGGTAGTGGCAAGCTTATGAAAGACTGGTAGAACTTGGTAACAGTCATGCAGGTTATCACAAGGGCAGGACTACAAATTTGCAAATGAAGAAATCCTAAGTTCTATTTCTGTCTCACATAAGCTTAAAACCATAAGAAACAACAAATCTGCAACAAATGAAAATGTGTTGAGAATAGCTATCACCCTTTGATGAGGTAGGAAATTCAGTGCCCAGTTAAGGAAGCTAAAGAAAATTAAAACAAGTCAAGATTTTTTTTAGAATAGCAATTAGAGCAAAAAATAATATACTACCCGGCGGGAATAAAAAGAAACAGAAAAACTATTTGGAGCCAATTTTGTAATAGAAACAAGATTCTGAATCTCCTACAGGTTATTCTTGATTATCCATGACTCAAGAAAAGTATAGGAATATGGATAAAACAAAGCAATAGATATTACAAATATCATTAAACTTTGATATACATTTTAAAGTAAAATTTGTATACTAAATGTCTTACTATTTCAGTTTTCTTTTGAACAACAGGAATCAGATAATGTGCTATTTAAGGTTGCTCAGAAGTAAGCATAAAATTTCAGATAAAAAATGAGAGGGTATAATACTAATAATCCTTTATTAAAGGATGCACACTTCAGGAAAAAGGAAACTAATCCCAGAGGAAGATCTGTGATACATGAATAAACAGTGGGGAAAAAAATGAAAAATAGGTATATAAATGGAAATAAACAATAACTATGTTAACAACAATATAACTAGCTGGTCTGGCAAGTTGAAAAACAGATCTTAGTATCGACAATTCTGTAAGCATAGAAAGAGGAGTAATAAAGATTACTTGTATGGTTCAATAGGGGAGTAAAAATATTGAATAACTGTAGACCATAACATATACACATACACAGGCATACACACAAATATATATATTTCTAGACTAACCAATTAAAAAAATGACTTTATAATTTTCATACTAGCGAAGGGGACAAAACAAATGAGAAGTTTAACCCAAAAATTCACAAAAAAGAGGGAAAAAGAAAAACAGCAAAAGTGAAAATGCACACAAAAATGCTAAAAATGATCACAAATATATTAGTAATCATAATAAAGTTTAGTGGACCAAATCCCTATTTTTTTTTTTGTCTTTTTCCATGTCCGGCCACGGATCGCAACCCTCAGTGTTGCCCCCGCACCGGACCGGGGACCGGCAATGGGACCGCAACCCTCGGCGTTGCTCCCGCGCCTCACTCAGCCAGCGAGCGGGAACCGGTCTGTATGTGGGATCCGAACCCTCGGGCGGGAGCGCCGCCGCACTTCCCAAGCGGCACACTATCCAGTGCGCCACCGGGCCGGCCCCAAATCCCTATTTTAAAAAAAACTCTGGATTTCTATGAAATCCAAAGACATGCTGTTCGTAAGAAATGCCCAAAACAGGACACAAAAAGGTTATAAATAAGAGGATAAATAAAGATATATTAGGTCTTCAAAAGTAAGCTGATATAACTGTTTGCATCAGACATAATAGATCTTAAGTAGAAATAAGGAAATAGCATATACATATATAAAGTGATTTAAAAATTATAAAGGAAGACATAACTGTAAACTTGTAAATACTTAACAAATAGCTTCAAAATGTGTACATGAAAAAATTGTCAGTGGGAGGTTAACATAATTTTGTCACTACTAAACATATAAAGCTTATAAAACAACATAAGTAACAAGCTTCAGTTAATGTCCAGCTATAGAAAACAATAGTCATCAACTGGAGAACAAACTCCTTTCAAGCAAGAGGAAACTATTACAAAAACTGGCCATGAATTAAGTCTTAGAGTCTTAATTTCAAAAAATCAGTATCATATAGATCATATTCTCTGATCATGATACAAATTAGGTTCAAAATAACAGTAAAAACATAAATGGGAAAAAAACATTAGGAAAATTTAAAACGTATTTCCAAATAATTCATGGATAAAGAAATAAACTCAATAGAAATTAGAAAACACTTTAAATAATACCAAACATACTACTATAAAAACTTCTGAAATGCAGCTAAAGCAGTAGAGTAAAATTTAGTCTGAAAAGCCTGAATGAGAAAAGAAGGCAGAAAATTAATGAGCTAAGCAAAAAAATTTTTTTAAATGCAAAAATGGAGAAAAAATATAAAAAGCGAAATTATTAAAATAAAAAAAACAGAATATCGAGTCAAAATTTGGTTCTTTTAAGAAGGTTAACAATGATCTATCTCTGAAAAGACAATAAATTTTAAAAATAAGCAAGTTAACAATATTAGGAACTATATGCATAGCAGAAATGTAAAAAAGAGAAAATATTATAAATGACTTTGTGCCAGTGATTCTGAAAACTCAGACAAATGGAAAAAATCCCAGAAAGTATAACCTACCAAAATTGACTCAAAAATGGTTTTAAACTTAAGAGTGCTATACTCTTTATTCTAATTGAATGAAAATTTTAAATCTCACGAAACAACAAAAAAAAATGTCTACATGGTCTTATAAGAAACCGAATGAAACACTCAAGAAACAGATAAATCCAGTATTACACAAACTCTTTCAGAAAACATAAAAGGAGGAACCATTCCCTAGGTCATCCTGTGAGACTGATATAACCCTTATAGCAAACCCCGCAAGGATAGTAGAAGGACAGAAAATTACGGGCCCATCTCACTCACAATCATTGATATAAAACTCTTCAAGAAAATATTAGTAAATACAATCTATGAGTGGGTAAAAATATAAAATATAACAAAGTTAGATTTATCCCATGAATTCAAGTGTGGTTTAACATCAAAAACACCTATCAATATAATTAAAGGAGAAATCCAATATGATCATATAAATAGATGCATTAAAAAGTTCAATGAAATTCAATATCCACTCACAATTTTTTTAAAAAATAGCAAATAAATGGCAATTGAAGAGAATTGCCTTAACCTAATAAAGTATGTCTATCAAAAACTTAAACCAAATGTTATATATAATAATAAAAATTTTAAATAATTTCCTTTAAAATCAGGAAGAAGACCAAAAAAATCCACTGCCCACACCTTTTGTAAATATTTTAAGGGAAGTCAAGTAAGACAAGAAAAAAGAAAACAAAAGTACAAGCTTTATTTTCATTTGTAAAGAAGAAATAAATTATCATTATTTGGATGCTATATAATCATCTATTTAGATAATCCAGAGTAATCTGCAGGCAAATTTTTTAAATGAATAATTGTCAGAAGATCTAAGAAGGTTTCAGAAAAATATTAAAAATCAATTGCCTTTCAATTCATGGACCAAAAGAAAAGATACCATTCACAATAGCAACAAAAAAAATTTTAAACAAAAGTTATACAATAATTTATACAGGAGCACTTCGAAAAGTTCATGGAAAAACAGAATTAGAAAACAATACAAATCTCTCCATGAACTTTTTGAAATACCCTCATATAACTTACAAAGATAATAGAGAAGGCCCAAAGAGATAAAAATGTAGCTAAGGACTGGAAAACTCATATAAATTCTCTCAAACTTGACCTATAGATGCAATGAAATTCTAACTAGACTGAAAAAAAAAAAAAAGGTATTTTGAGCAATTTCACAGGCCGATTCTAAATGATACAAAAGAACAAAGGGCTAATGGGAGCTAAGCAGCTCTTAATGAAGAACAAGGTGGGGGAACTTGCCCTAATACCAAAACTTATAAACCTATAGAAATTGACAAAATGAGTTTGTGATTGATAGAGCAATAAGACAAATAAATCAACCAAACAGAAAAGAGATCCCTGAAACAGAATTCTGCTTACATGGAAATGAACCCAAGAAAAGAGCTGGCCTGACCAACTATCCCTGACCAGGCAATCCAGCTCTCTGATATGTACCAAATTGTATAAAAATGTAAAAATTCCAAAATCCTCTACTCAATACTCCATGAATGACAGATAGAAACCTCACTCATCCTACCTTCTTGTCAAGTTTTTGAGAAAAAAATTTATAAACTACAAAAGATAAGTGAACAGGGGCAAAACAATAGAGACAGACACTTTCCACAGAAACTTAATTTATTCTTCATTGTACAATAGATAAAATTTATCTAGACAGAAATGTTTTGGAGTCCTCAATTTTTAGGTGAAGGGAGGTGTCTTGACACCAAAAAGTTTGAGAATTGCTGCTTTAAAAAAAAAGAAAGTACCCTTTAAAAGCATAGGACTTTTGACTGGGGAGAGGCAACAAAGTCATTCTGAAGCAGGAACCATTTTGAAATGCACCCCCTACTAGCCAACGGACATAACCTTCGTAGAGAAGTGTTCTTGTGGAGAGAAAGTACCTCAACATTACATCCTGTGATTTACCTGTCCTTAAGTCTGTCTGACCAGGTGAGGCTCCTACCCATTAGGAAGCTTTCCAGAGCTGTGTGGCCTACTACAGTGCTGTCATTACAATGATCCCACAAACTTCAATGAATTTCACCACTGTCTGAGCCACTAACTAGCCTATTAGAGGCCTCAAAAAAAAGTCCCTAAAATAAGTCATAGTAGCTTTTTACTTTAGTTAAATCCCATTCTTGTTTTATTTAGGAGCCCAAAAAACACTTGCCCCCAATTCTGAGGACCCTATTTTATGCCCTCATTGAACTGACCTTAGTGTCCTATTCCCTGCTTCGTATCTCCAACCTATTGCTGAGTCATAGCCAGCAAGAAATTTGAGTATTGCCTTTCTTAATACAACCACTAAACCCAATGGTCCTCATGAAATTCACCTTTTACTGTTCCTCCTCCTCCTTGTATGAGTGGGTGAATGATGCAAGTTTGTGAGGCTAGAAGTCAAAAGGCATATGAGGGTGTTGGGAGAATTAGACATTTAAACTCCCAAAGGTAAGTGCTAGCCCTTGAGTCTGTTCCATATATACCCAGCAAAGCTCACACACATGTAAAATCCATCTACATTGGTTCTACTCATGCTAGTAAAAACTGGATAAAGATGGGCAAACCTTTGTAATACATTTACATTTTTAAAAATATTTTCTTATCATTCTCCTTTAGTATTTAAGAATTTCTTTTTGAAAATGCTGGCTTATCTCAGCTGTGCTTATGCTTAAAGGAAACAAAAGTAGAAACAAATTAGGCCATGCTTGGACCAGAATGTTAAGGCCAGAGTCTCCTGGGGAACATTAAGGCTATAAGTTACCCCAGGGTTTCAGCATAGTGATAGACACCCTGTTGTGGTAAAGTGCACAGTAGTTAGAGTTTGCCAGATAATTCTGATGTGCACATCTTGCCTGCCCCTTCCTGCTCCTCCCCCAACACTGTACCAAGCAAGTGACAGGTTTTTAATTCATCATGATCATCATGGTCCAAATTTACAATGAATTCACTCATTAGTTTTTATAATATATACCAGTATATCCTTACTAACCCCCAGGAAAAAGAAGCCTATGAAAAGCCTGCTCTTGAGAAGGAGAACCCATCAAGGGACAGGCGGTGTGGGAATGGACAACATGACCACATCAGAAGACCTGGAAGGGCCATAACAGTGGTGAGTACCAGATGGATGTGCCCGTTATTCAAGTAATACAACAGGCTTAGTCACATTCCCAGATAGGTGTTTCATTCAGATTCCCCCAACTCCCAGACCTGACTACAAGGCTATTAAGTGTCAGTCCTATCAAGGGGCCACACTTTTACAAACAAGCTTTTATCTTACTATCTTGACCTGCACATGTTATTAGCATATGTATTTTTCCCTGTTGTTTCACCTTCTAGTTTATTTTTTATAAAACTTTTTATAAACTATAAGTCACTATTATATGTACTCAAAACATTAAAAATAGCAAAAACAATAAATTAGCAAAATTCTGCCTTTTCAAAAGAGGTATTGAGACAATTCTCAAACTGAAATGACGCCTGTACTATAGCAAAGATTCTGAGAGCACATTTGCACTTTTCCCCTCTAGCACAGGCACTTCATAGGTCTCTGGGAATTCAGCTACTTTCCCCAGGGTTACCCAGTATCTGAACCCACTTTCTACATTTGGAAGATCTCCGACTTCATAAGGCAAAGCCCACTTTCCACTGCAGATGTAGAAAATGCCAGATATTTCCCTGCCCAGACTTCCTTACAGCTAGAACTTAGGCACAGGATCTAGGCCCAGCCAGCCAAGCCAACAGCTCACAAAATTTGCCACAGAAGCCAGTGACAGGAAGAAGCAAGGACCACAGGAATCCATTCCGGAGGCAGCAATTCTGGAGCTATGTTCAGTGGCCAGCATTAGTGGTCAAGCAGTGCAAGCCACAGTGTCTGCCTCTGGAAGCAGGGGTGATGTATATCACACCAGACCAGCTCCAGACAGCCACCATGCCTGTTATGCCTAGTTCCATAGCCTGCAAGCAGAGTTCTCTCAGCTACTCCTGTTGCTTTGACATTGTTTTGACAATCTCTACTTAAAAGTAACAACCCTGTTCTAGTACTGTTCTGGATCCTCAAAGAAAAAAATTTAAAAGATAGAATGTCTGACCATTAGGCTTTTAGTATTTACTAATAACAATAATAAAAGAATACAAATAATAGAACACAGAATTCATAATAAAGTGATGAAAAAGATATAAACACAGTTCTCAGAAGTAGGACAGATCAGATCAATACAGTTATTTAAAAAGTGAATCAAAAATCCACATATTTTTCTTAGGATGGCTCAAGATAGTAAACAGACATCTTCTTCTTACCCGCATTTTATATAAGTAATTAAAATACAGTACCTAAGATAAAGTCAAAATATTGTCAATATAGTGAAGTGGCATATTCAGAGCATAGAAAGTCCATTTAAATTGGAATCAACCATATAGGCCACTGTATGATCCCCAGAAAATATATGCCAGAAGCCTTAACAGTCAGTATGTACAGGCTGAATCCTATGGAAAGAACATGTAAATAATGGTTTTTAAGTTTTCTGACTGAAGACAAACAAAACAAGTAAATGAGTGTTAATGAATTTCCTGTAAAATAAATTGAAGAAATAAGACCACCTAGAAACTTGGACTGAAAAAACTAGAATAACATAAAATTGGCCACTTGTGTTACAAACTTAAACGATTGTTAATATCATTGGATGTGATTAGGATGATTTTAACTATGGAATTTTCACCTCATCGCTAGATGAAACTTTATGCACTGCCTCCATAACAAAGTAGGACCTGTCCAACTAAGGTTTCTAACTATACTGACTTTTAAATCACACTTCAAAAAAGGCAGGTCCTGAAGTATCCTCTTCCTCAAACTCCCCAGGCTTGGCATCTATAAACCCAGATCAGGCAGAAGAAACTCAGTACTTAAGCATACATTTTGATATCTATTTCCCTTTACGGAGAATGGAAAAATAAAAAACCCTCTAACTTCTTTAAGTGATGGTTCCTATGTAAATTGGAGATAACAAATTATAAAATATCAAAAATATAATGTATTCACTATTTTGTCATTAAAATAGATTTCACCTGTCCATAATTGTTTTTAAGTACTTGAATTTATCTTTAATCACAATGAATTTTCAAATCTTTCTAATCAAGTTTAAAATCTACAGATTTATTTTCATGTGTAATTTTGATCTTTATAAGAATCTCTTATATTCTTAGCATCTTATTACCTGTCTGGAGACTAAAAAGTTCTTAGAATTTATTCTATGTCAGCCACTGATCTAGTAAAATAAATTAAAATATTCAGACTAATGAAACAAAATCCAAGAAATAAATTCTGTTCATAAGTACATAAGCAAATGTCTTTAAGTTCTTTTATTTCTATTTACAATACTTTGTGCATGTCAAATAATCAGATTACTATGAAAATATTTAAAAGATTTAAACTGTTTTAGCAAAACTGTTTAGCAAAAAGATATAAACAAAAATTTATATTTTTACTAATTCTTTTCCTACAAGATGGTTCCAAGTTTCAAAACATATTAATATTTTAGCCTATTTCAACTGATATACTTTAATAGAATGTTACTGCCTCCTGACTGTGACTAAACAGCAAGAGGATGTTTGTGAACTGCGCATAAATATGAAGTGACTACAGTGGGAGTTTTATGCCAATTTCATACAAAACAAAATGTAAGATTGGCAATTTTTCAGGGAATTGGGACAAGTCCAATGAATCAAGTTAAATTATTTAAATATCCTCCCTCAAATATGTCCCTTCACTCCCACAAAATGTTTTTTCCCAAGCTTTTAGACTTAATTATCCAGATAACCCCAGCTGTGTTCATTTGACCTTAAGATCCATGTCTTTTGTACGTCATTAAAATACCTCATGATTTTCACTTAAGAAGGTACCATCATCCTCATTTTGTAAGAGGAAAGAAAAGCACCAGAGGTTAAGTAACTTACATGAGATTAATCAAGCCTGCAAGACTGAGGTCCTAACCTGAATGTTTTTACTACTATCCTTCTCTGATCTTTTTTATATACACACATATATAGGAATATATATTACATATCATATAATATATACTATATTCTTATGAATCATATATATATATATATATACACACACACACACACACACACACACACACACGAGTGTATTCACATCCTATGAAAGTTAAGTAAAGGTACATATCTCATGCAAGGAAAGAAAATCAAGGCAATCCGCAGATCTTTAGGAGCAAAAGTTTGCCTCTCGGCTACCATACCCTTTCAAAAAGTATTCTGTTAAACAGTTTTAATAACACAGACATCATATAATGTCCCCTCAAACCCACTGAAACCAGCTGGAGAATCTGGGGACTGAGAATCCAAAATTTGATTAAGAATTTCCATTTTTTTTGAATCCTTGGAATCTAACTATCCACACACATCTGAAAAGCATTACCCCCAATGCCCTGAAATAATGGAATTCAATTAAAATTCTACCTTTTCAAAGGTACCAGGAATAGCAAATCCAAGCAATCTGCTATTTTGAGGAAAAGAATCAGGCCCAACAAAGTATACAAAAAGTGGTTATGAAAACTGCTCCAAAAAGGGACTAGGATTTCTGCAAATGAACAAATCTGTCAAGTCTTTGAACATTAGGTCATTACTCTGGTTTTAGTCAAAGTTTAACTTCTGCTGTAGGTTTAGGAAATGAGGGGCCTTCTTTCCCCTTAAGTAAAAATTAGCAAATCCATCTAGAGGTTAAAAAGACAAAAAGTAATGAGAAAAATAATTTCCTTTCACTGAATCTTATTTCTGAGAATTGGCCTAAGGCAGTAATTGAAAATAGCAATGTTTGCTGAATGTTGATTTTAAGTTTTATTAATGTTGTTAATAAAAATTTTACTCTACATGAAAAAAAAAAAATTAGCAAATCCAAAGAACCATGAATCAATTCTAAGGAACAGGTAGTAATGATCTTTTTTTTAATAGAGCACATTTCTACTACAGTCACAAACTACTTCACTAATTGTATATTAAATGTTTAGTGAGTGTGTAAAGGACATGGTGCTAAGCACTACTGGTGATAACATCTGGCATTATTTCATGTAAATATCACTAGCAAGATCTAAAGGAGCAGGTGATCAAAAGGGGTAAGTGTTGGGATGGGAGGGTATGTAAGGCAGGAAAGACTCAACAGGAAGGTGTTATCAGAAATGGAGTTGGAGTGTTGCCGGTCCCCGGTACAGGCACGACACCGAGGGTTGCGATCCCGTTACCGGTCAGTAAAAAAGACAAAAAGGAAAAAAAAAAAAGAAATGGACTTGGAGGATTGGCAGGACACTCATACAGATGGAAGGAGGTTGTACTTTATACACAAAAATAACAGATTTGGAAATGAGAAAACCGACCATATTTGAAAAAACAAATATTCCAGTTTTGCTAAAAAGTAGTTCACAATTTGGTCTTCATTAATTTTCTTATCACCATACTGCACTGAAAGAGATTTGAATTCTCAACACATTTCTAACCTGTTTTATAAGCTATCACTATCTACCACTCATAGAAACGGTGGTTATTCATAGACCTATCATTTTATATGTCACCATGGACAGAGAATTAGCTTTGTATCTGAAACATACTCAGTAGATATTATCTCCATCCCACCCCTATGCCCCCCACCCCTGGGTCTAACTGTGATAGTTCAAAACATGTTAGTTGATGACACAGAGGAGTCAAAAGCCTTACATAATTCATCCAGTTCTCCCCTTATAGAAAACTATGAAATACCCTTGGGAGAGCAAAGCAAAATCTCTGGATAATAGACCTAACCAAAGTTAACTTATTTCAATAAATACTACCTTACATTTTTTCCCCATTCTGTTGCTGAAGAACCCTAACTCATTCACCAATGAACATTCTCACAATTTCTACAGATACTACATGGCATGAACTAGGAAATCTCCAAGGGAAAATATACAGCATTGGTTTACAAAAAGAAATTTCAGAAAATCTTTGTTTACATTCTAACTTAGGTGCCTATAATATTTTAGGAGAGACTTAGAAAACCTAACTGTAATAACAGAAAGGTACACTCCTCTGGGGAGATATCTAATGGCCTGTGTTTGTCCCAGACAGATGAAAACAGATATCTGGACAATACCAAAAAAATGCTTATGAAGTGCTCACTTCAGCAGCACATATACTAAAATGCTTATGTAATTATTTTAACCAGCAGTTTACTCAATTTTAGTAATATTGAAATAGGTTTCCTGAAACTTCAGGAAAATACATGAAAAATTAATAATAAAGACTACATGTTCTTCCCAAAGTAACTAAATAGCCCAACAATAGTGAAATAATGAGATCTATGAATTCAAGATCATGTTTTAGCCCACTTAGAATCAGTGTAGCAAACTCCCAGGAGTTATAAGATGGGTTTTTTAATGAGAAAATTAACAGTTATTTAAACACAAATGTTTAAACCAGAGTTTGCCAGGAATATTCAGCTAAAAAAACTGTAACAATCTTCTAAGTCTACAGTTGGTAAACTTATTTTGTAAAGGGCAAATAATAAATATTTTAGGTTTTGCTGGCCATACAGCCTTTGTTAAAACTACTCTGCCTTTGCAGTCTGAAAGCAGCCATAAACAATGCTTAAAGGAATGAGTGTGGCCATATTCAATAAACCTTTACTTACAAAAAAATAAACATAGGTCTAGATTTGGCCTAGGGGACATAGTTTGCCAACCTCTGTTCTAAATTATTCAGTTATGATGATTGCCTTTTAATTGATATGGGTGACTTATTCCTAGACAGGTTCATACTTTTTATTCCCCGACCCAAGTCTAGAAAATGGCTGTTTCCTGCAGCAGAATACAGGAGAACTAATCTGAAACTCAAATTAAACTTTTATGGAACTCTGTAGCCTACAGAAACTGACTTTAGTCCTATTATGGCTTCTGAGTGATGAGCCAAGAGACTAAGAATCAGAGAGAAATATTTTACCTCACTGAGGAGAAGTAGGGTAAGTAGTATTTAGTGAGCAAATACTACACACACACACACACACACACACACACACACACATACACACACATATCAGACACAAAACTAAGCCCTTTATATACATTTCATGTAACTCTACAAAACCATATGTGGCAAAAATTAGTCCGATTTTCAAGTGAGGAAACTAAAGATCAAAGAAAGTTAACTTCAGCTCCAGGTCATAAGGATGTGAGAAAAGGATGTGAGAAAACTGGAATTAAATAGTCAAGTCCATGCTCTTTCCAGTTAATTATATTGCCTCTCTAAGAATTCAGTGATTTTTTTCTTCTCATTTCCTTGTCACTTTAAAAATACAGATAGGAGTCCAAACCTTATCATCAAGGTAAATTTTAAAATATTATTTGTAAGATACATAGAAATTACTACTTAATTGTACAAAAATCTAAATTTTAATGGAAATTCGCTTCCCATGCTTGCCAGCCCACAAAAGCCTATCGGACCCCAAATATGAATGGCTTTTAATTTGGGGAAATAAGTCAGCCCACGCCAAGAAAAAAAAAGTGCCAATAATTTGCAGCTTGGCCATTTCAGTATCCAATTGTATTTTAAGAACCTTTAAATAAACTCCTTTCTAAAATAAGCAAACATACTTTCTTACCCTCCTAAAGAGGGTACACTGAAGAGGTCTGAATTATCAATAAATCATACTTTCACATATGCAGAAGTACACACACTAGTCACCAAGGATACAGATGCACGTAAAAACTCAATTCCAATGTCCCTATCTTGCGGTTTAGGTGACTATCTTGCCACCTACACACACACACCACAGCACCCCTTCATGGCAACACTGATCTCTGCTTTATCTTTTTGTTACCAACTCTAATGCCACTACTTTTTTTTAAACCTCTTCTCTCTACATCCATTTTATCCTTATCTTTGTATGTTACTGTCTGTCCTGTTATTTCTCAATTTTAGAAAACGTTGGTCTTTCAGAGACATCAAACCAAGTAGAACATACTTTTCTCTCTGGCAAAATGAAGACACACAGTGAGTGTGCATAATGTAATCCTCAAATTTTCAGCTCTTCTCTGATGTTGTTGCTTGAAGGGATCAGTTTCTTCATTAAGAAAGACTTTTTATGGCTTACAGAAACATAGGAGCTGGGCAAGGTATATTTTAGCAGAGCTAACACTAAAACACTTCTAGTTTCCTAACTTTTTTTTTTCTGATTTATAAATGATTTTTCATAATTAAAAACATAAGATTGAAGGTTTCCAATTTGAACTTCTATGAGTTAGCAAGAAATCAGTATTGTACATGAGACTTTATTTTTTGATCTTGCATTCTGATCTTTGAAGAGAAGCAGATTTAAGTAGAGAAAGATACTAAAGTAGATGACAACATTTGGAGAGATTCTGGAGGGATTTTTAATCATTTTGAAGGAGTCTAGAGGCTAACAGAACTGATTTATCTTACTTTAAAGCTTAAAGTTTTCCTTTTGCTTTATACAAATATAACATTGATACCAAACTCATGTTTATAAGCAGTGATTAGCATCATCTTGGCTCACTGATCAAGTGAAGAGAAAGACTCTTCAGCATAGCCACGAATGAGTTAGAAAGGAAACAGTATTAAGGAGGATGCTGTACGTCTGGATGAAATGGGCTAATAAACTCAAATTTGCTCCATTGCAGTGAAAGGGGAAAAAAAAGGAGAGCTTATGCCATACTTGATCCTCCTAAACAGAAGAAAGGAAGAAATGGAAGGTGGCTCTATGGCATCGGGCAAATTATTTAACCTCTCTGAAACTCAAATTTTTCATATGTATAATGTGAATAATCACAGTAGCCTCCTCAAGGTGTAGGAGAGGATTAAATTAGTTACTGTAAGTTACTTAAAATAGGACATGGTGCATTCTAAGGACTTAATTAATATTAGCCATCATGATTTTTATGGTTCAAAATCTTTTCCATACAAATACTGTTAAATTAGGACCTTCATCTATTTATAATTCAACAAATATTACTTGAGCAGTTATTATTGTCCTAGGTACCATATAAAGTGCTGGTAGTATAGAAGTGAACAAGAGAAAGCCCTGTACTTGGAGCTTGCCATCAGTAATCAGGACAGGTCAGGTAAGGGAAGAAGAAAAGAGATAGTGTGTCTGGCTGTCAAGAAGTCTGGGTGAACTAGCCTTATCCCTGTTACATTACACAATCCCTTGGGTTTGAACACATGGTATGCTCTCAATCAATATTTACCTAACTGATTAAGTGCTGAGTAAATAGTGTATGATTATTTCAATAATACACTATTTCACTAGTTCAATAAATATTTATTATGTAAACTGTGTAACATTTATAAATAATTTGTATAGTCAGTTTGTTTTGTTGACTGAAGTGCTGTATAGTCCACTGGAATTATCAAAATCTTGCCTCTGCCAAAAATCTATATATTAGACAATTGACATTTCTTTTCTTTACCTGGAACATAAGGAAGAAAATAAAAAGGGTAACCTGCATGTTTATATTAAGAAGCAAATTCTTCCACTTTAATGTTCCCTTGATTCATTCATTCAGCAAGTATTTATTGTACACCCACTATCTACCAGCAGTGCTCTAGGTGCTGCCCTAATTATATAATACCTATCAATATCTATCAATATAAATAATGTCTATCAATGTAGATATGCTTTTAAGTTTGGAAAGTGCCTTCCCATACTCATTCAATTCCCAGAACAACATTATGAAAAAGTATCATGATCCTTTTCCCTAGATGAAGAAATTGAGGCTGGGAAAAGATATATACAAAGTCACACAGCTAGTAAGCACCAAAGCTGAGTTCCAAACCTAGATCTTCTCACTACAAATCCATCATCCTTTCTCAATGCCTCCACAGTGATTCATCTTCATCACACATTAATGAATTCCTGGCTTAACATTCCTAGAAATTCAGTCATTTTTTACACAACTTGGAAAAAAAAGCCCACCATTTATCTCTCCCTTAAAATACATAACAGTGTATCCACATCGTGATACTTGTCTAAGACTAAACAAGAAAATACAGCCAGAACTCTTTCAATCCAGAGCTACATACAACATAGAATATTTCAGTTTTGCACCCCAAAAAGGAGAACTTACATAGAGAAGAACCAACTTATTCTATCTCTGCTAATTTATGCTCTTGAAAGTAGTTTTACTGTTTGTTCACATGGTATGATGAAATTTACAGATTAGTTTAATTAGTTTGGTTTATAGATTAGTTTAAAAATGGGAATCAGGATCATTTCTGATATTATGACCAGCATATCTTAACTCAATTTGAAACACGACCAGTCAAAGAATTTTTTTAAGTAAACCACATTAAAGAAGATGACAGAGAAAAAAGGCAAAAGCTAGCAATAAAAACGTGAAATAATTAACAGTGGCAAATTATAAACACTTTTCTCCTGGTTATGACAGCACTGCCACAGTCAACACATTCATCCTAAAGAAAAAATGTTTTGGAAATACCACATTTTCAGATATGTCTGAATGGCAAAAAAAATGAACAGTAATTGTTTAGAAAGACCTGTCACTTATAATAACCTTCTACTCTACCAGAATATCCAAGTGGTACAGAAAACTATGATGGATGTGTTGTCAGTCCAGCTCCCCTCAAGGTTTGAAAACTCTGAAGGTACCTGGAAAAGAAAGCTAAAATTTCCCAAGCACATACTGTGTACCAAATCCCACACTAGGCATTTCACATGCAAGACCTCCTTTAATCTTTCCATCACTGTATCTTAATATATAATACTATCTTCATTTTACAGGTGAAAAAATTGGGTCTCATAGAAATCCATAAACTTGCCCCAAGTAAACGGCTATAGCATTCCACCGAGAAGATGCTTTCAAATGTCTGACTCTAAAACCTGTATTCTTTTCACTCTATCACAATACCTATTACATAAAAGTTTTCGTCCCCTGATTTCTAATTAGGAGAATTATCTCAAGAGACTTGTAAAACACTCATTCTGTAAAAAAACTACATCTGTGTAACTGGGTCATGACAAGCTCCTGAAACAAGTTTCAAAGAACAGAGGAGCTACCCTATAATGTTGATGGCTGTGGACATCAAGGGAGCTATGTTATGAACCAAATACTCTAGGAAAAATAATTACTGCAATGTGAAAGAAGTCTGTAAAAGACAGGCCAAGAGTTTAAAATGGAGGAGGTAGATACTGATTTTCAAGTTTCAAGTTCAGCTCAAATTTACTTTTAACTACCATGTGCTCAGTGCCGGGGATACAACAATGAATAAATGACAATCCGTGTCCTCTAGGAACTTCCGGTGAAGGGGACAGCCTCATACTTTCAATATAACATGGCTCAATGCATGCTAGGGAGCTTTGTTAGCTTAGGAGGGATAGACATAACCCAGCACAGAGGACAGGAAAGGAATCTGAGTAGCACCACTTCTAGGAATCTATCCCACAACAACACTCACATATGTGCACAAAATATATCAAGATGCCGTACTATTCACAGAAGCAAAAAAAACCTGGAAATAATATCCATCCATAGGAGAAAGGTAAATAATAAATTAAGGAATATTTATACTAAGGAGCTATTAAAAATGATGATACAGAGACATGGAATGAACTTATATGTCTGTTAACTTTCATACTATTGATTGAAAAGTAAAGAAGCATGAAGACAAAAAATGTGATCCTTCATTTACTTTTATATGTATAAGTTTATTCAGATAATTCTAAGTATATGTAAGAACTGAGGAATCTAAAAACTGAAGAAATGACTTGCCGAAAGTCAAGGAAGCAATTAATGACTATAGGCTGGTCCCTCATTAAACAGAACATATTACAGAATTAATGTTTCACCATTTGGTAACATTTCCCACCTGTATTTTTAGGATTCTTAATTATTTCAGTTGTTAGATTACTTTTTGGGAAAAAAAAAATACACACACACAAACACACACACACATACATAATACACATTCCCCCTGTACTTGGTGGAAGATTTTATTAATATGTTGATCTAAACAACTTTATTTCAGGGCAAAATATTTTACAAGATTCTTTCATGCAATCTTTGCCCAAGTTTCTCTGTTTATAATCCTATACGCGTACGTCTTACATAAATAAAATAGATCTGTTCAAATCCATTTAGAAATAACATAAGGACAGAATAAAGAATACGGTGAATAAAATAAAACAGAAAATAGTAGGATGAAAACAGAGACGCCCTTTCTCCCTGGACCTCCAGTATTACTAAAAAACAAAGAATGTTACTGGCCTCACCCTGATTTCATGTTAATTTTTTTCCAGGCAAAACAGAAATGAAAACTAGAATTACTGTTTAGATACAGAATTTAAGAAAACTGATTTCAGGAGCTTCAGCTTAGAAAGATTATCTAATAACCCTTTCATTTTATAAAAGAGGAAACTGGGGCCCATAAAAAGATCACTCATCGCTAATGGTCACCAATAGAACACGGCCAGGAAAATTCAAAAGTGTCTTTACTACAAGTCCATTGTCTTCTCTGGTACCCACACAGCAACATTTAAACCTAGTTATTGAGGAAAATTACTTTAATTTAGGCTTAATTATCCAAGTGGGCTATCTCTAGGGGGTGAAATTACTGTTCACATCTTCTTTTCCAAATGTAAACATAGCCTAAAATATTTACTTCACTCAATTATTTAAACAAAACAATGTTTTTAATTTTCCTATATTTAATAGCAATATGGTTATCATGAGACAAAAATATATAGCATATTATATAATCCAGGCTGATTCAGGAGATTAAAAGAAAATTCCAAATCCAAAATTTCTGGTTTCTGGAATGAAATGGTAAAAATGGTCTACTTACTGCCATCAACAAGCTTTAGTTAAAGTTGAAACTATCATAGTAGCGATTTCATTAACTGAAACCACTTTATCATAACCCAACATTATTATAAAAATGTTAAGAATTCTGGGATAACCATGAGGGATTGTGGGAGAAGACAGTAAGAACAACTGAACCTTTGAAATGCAATTTCAAAGAATAATTCTATTTTAAAAACTATTTAACAATTTTTCCTAAAGTGTGGTCCACAAGTCATGGAATACTAAATAATATCAAATTTATAAAAAAACAAGGCAAGACGAGAATTTTTTCAAAGACTTAACAGTGTGGTCTCTTAGGGGCCTTTAATAGGCTAATAGCTTCGTGATTCTCTAAGAAAAAGGTTTGATATAAAGTTTCCCAAATATATTCAACCACAGAACCAGTTTTCACAGTGCTCCCTAAAGAACAAATATCAATAAAACATATCTTTGGAATATGCCGCCACACCTTGTCATTTGACTCTAGACTGTACAAAGCCTTGCTCACTGATGCTCTATGAGGGATATGGGAAAAGAATAATGTTTAAGTGGTAGCTTATCTCTTCTTACCTTGGCAGACCAAAGAGCAGGAACTGAAGGTGACCAGTTTCAGGCAGTGAAAACAAGTCTCCACAGACAATGTATAAAAACACAATGTACATTATTTCTGAACATACAATCTCGATGTCTTAAAGTTCAAACCACTGCACTAATTATTCTCACACTTTATAAGATAATATTCTGTTAGGATTATTATTCATCAAAAAATTATATTCATTATTCAAGAATCATGTATGTATTTTAAAAAGATAACCTAGAAAACAAGATAAAGGGCAAGAAATGACAAATAAAGGTTCAGATAATAGACTAAACAACACAAAGGTACTGTGAGTTGCTGACTATACTTATTTTGATATATTTTCTTAACTACATTGAATCTATTCTGAATTCAAAGGCCAGATCTTACCAACAAAATAAATTTTTTTTCTGTAAACATGAGCAGCAATACTTGGATGATAAAACTCAGGAGAGATCTCAACAGTAAAGGTTGAGAAGCTCTCAAATTCATACCACATGTTAGCAAATTGAAAGGTCATATTAGAGGAGATTAAACAAAGGACAATACGTTCAAAGCAAGCGTTTGATGTCTAAATTGTTAAGGGTGAGTTGCTGTGACTCAATCATACTTTCTGAGCTGTCAGCATGAGTCTGACACACGGAAGAAGCATTAACTGACCTATGATCCAGTGCTCTACTCTGGACATAAAATGCACACCCAGTAAAAGGCTAAAATGTTACCCAAACAGAATTCTGCATCCAAATGAGCCTGGGTCATTTCTTAATTTACCCTGATTTTGTGCACTTTACATTCTGTCTCCTGTTTCCCATCTTAAATATGAACTATTTCACAGAAATTTTCAAAGATCAGCCAATAAAATAACAAAGAAAAAATAAAAGTGCTGGAGTTTTATTTGTCCCAAACTGAGAACATATGCTTTTATTTACTTTGATCAGGTTATTAAACAGCAGTCAGTTCTTTTTTTTTTTTTTTTTTTTCCTTTTT